>NW_023614869.1:0-17500 GCF_013339695.2 Rhipicephalus sanguineus
TTGCTTCACCGGTGGCCGGTGCGAGCTCGTAGAACTCACCACGGCGACCGGTGTGGCGGTGCGAGTTCGCTACGCCGCCGGCTTGGTACGACGACGTAGCGAAGCCTTCTTACCGCTGAGAAGTTGCAGCCGGTGAAACATCGGTTCGGTGACACTTCGAGAAGCAAGCGCTGCCGGTGGTCGGGGCGAGCGCGTCGCCGGCGCAGCTCTCACACCGGCCGCCGGCCGGCTTGATGCCGACGGACGTAGCGAAGCCTACTTCTTACTGCTTCGAAGTTTTAGCCGGTGAAACTCCAGAAACAACCCGCTGACGATCGCAACAGCTTACTTTTGTTACCGATGAAATTATTTTTCGCACTTCTTCGTAACTCGACACGTTGAAGCGAGGTATCCGTGGCGTGTCGGAGGCTTGCACTCGTGTGCATGGGCATCGCCGCTTGACGGGAGAATAAACACGGGGCAGCCAGCTCGATGTGTTCGCCGTCGGACGCTGGCGCGAGTTGAACTTGTCTCGGCCGGCCGTCGCAAATCCTCGCTGCACTGATAATTTCGTTGTCTGTCGAGAATGCTCACACGGCTACCCACACAAGGCACTGGGGCTTCACACCGGCGTGCTAAACAGGTGCCCGTACACACACGCACATTCACACACGCACGCACGTCACGACCAAAAATGGTTTTTAAAACTCCCATAGGGAGTTTCTAACCACGTGATCTAAAACTCCGTGGGGAGTTTAACATGGTCATGTCGTTCATAAACTCCCTCATTAAGCAAGGGGCATTTTACGACGACATGTGCCGACTTCACTCCGCTAGCACGGAGCAAATGATTGGGGCATGGGTGTTTTAGGAGCTCATATGCTGGAAAAGCTCCCATCTCGGCTAATTTTTGGTTACAGTGTATACAAGGATATGCTATGCTCTGGTAACGTGCCTGGATAGCCGAGTGAATACTTCGGATCGAGAGTACGCGGGTTCGTGTCCCGCCTCGTGAACAGTTTTTTTCCGACAAGAATTTCTCTCTTTCTCCTTATATATCTTTATTTTCTCTCGCTCTCTCTTTCTGTTTTTCGTTCTCTATCTCTGCAGTCGTTCTCTTACCGATCACGGCTATTTATTACAGGCCACGCAGGCGAAATCGGCGCACGCATTCTGGGAGCGAAGCAGAAGATGACGATGATGAAGAGGAGGATGCAGAGGGCGCGTGCCGGTTCATGGTGATGATAATTTCTCTTTCCGACAGACAAATTTACGGCGAGCTTCAACAACTTCGCTGTTAATAAGAAGAAAGACATGAAGAAAAAAATCCATCTGCGTGGTGGCGCTTGCTTGCCAGTTCCCGTGTTTACTGACATTCCAGAGGCTTGGCACTGGCTTTTATTTTTATAAGCCTATTTCTGAGTGTTAGGAAAACCAGAAGTAAATTCCTGACCGGAGGTGTTGGAAGAGAAACAAGAGGCACACTCGGTGCAGGTGCCACTATAGGCACCGTACAGTCGAGTTTTCCAGTGCGACGCAGCGCCAGAACGCAAAACCTAGCGGACAAAAAACGCAATAATGAGACGGGGTTGCTCAAAATGGAACGCGATGTGCGCGTCTCCCTCTCTGAATGAGTGGGCGGACTGCGGCCGGGATACACGGGGGACGCGTTCGCGCGTCTGTTTTCTGCGTGCCCCTAACGGCCAACGCCAGCGAACTTGGGACGGGCCAGTGCGAGCAACGCAGCTCCCTCTGGTCAGTGTACGGTGCCTATAACGCGTCTCTCGCTGCCTTATTCCAAGCAACACTCGGCGCCACAGCGGAAGATGAAAAAGAGCTAACGTGCGCGCCACGCTACTATTCTCTGCGCAACATGCGACGCAACCGCTTGAACTGTTTCGTCTACAGCTGTTGCTAAAGGAACTTCTCAGACGCCCAAGCCGGAATCCACAGATTCTCGCTGTGGAAGCAAAAGCCAAGTTCTGCCGCCAACAGGACTCTGGTCTTCGAGCAGCAGATGCCTAAAGTCATCGCCGTAGCGAAGACGTGGCCTGATATGGCTGAAAGCTGAATGCACGCAAATAGTTACGCTGACAATAACGTACGATCACAATCAGCATATAACTAACGTTGACTAAGTTACTCACTCCTCACTCAATTTGCTTTGATCGTCACCATATACACGTGCAGTCATGCTCTTGCTCGCTTTTGCATGGTTTTCGCTGCCATGGTAGGGTAGGCCAGTTGCGCTCTAGGTCGCGCCACGTTCAGGTTCACCAGTGAATTTTGTCGAATATCATCGCCCCGTAAATCTTACAAGCCACCACTTTCTGTAAATCTCAAAGCGGCAATCGGATCATCGTACTAAGGGCTTACTTCTGCCGTTTGATCCGGCCACCGAACTTCTTTAATTAGAACGTTAAAGGGCCCCTCACCAGGTGACATAACGAATTTTAGTTAGACATTGGAAGTTGTTGCGAGCCCAATAAGGATCATTATGCCACAAGAATTTTCTAATCGGTCCGATGGAAGCCGAGAAAAACAATAATTTGTAGCGGCGCGAAACCATGATGCGAGGAGGCGAGCTGCAAACCCTTGCCGCTCGCCCCGTGTAGCCTTCACAAGCCAAATCCCTTCCCTGCCCTCTTCGTCACGCGAGCGGGAGGATCTCATAACGCATACGCATGAACACGTCATGCGCACACAATGTCACGAACGCATGACGTGCCCGAACCAGCCCGAGCCCCCGAGACGCGAGCGGTGTTGTGGCGGCGTTCTTTGCGCTTCGTCTCTGCAAGTTATGCCGAATGCGCCCTCGCCGATCACTTGGCTTACAACCTAATACTGAACACGAAAGCTGCGACATTTGTACGGACGCGAGACTAGCGGTGTGCCGCATGAACATCTAGTTAGACGCGGGAGGATAAATGAGCCTAATAAGCGCTGGAACGCGGTGAAAAATTAATTTCGTTGTAAGGGGTGGCGTCTGCACGATGCGCAAAGCGCGAGAACACGAACGCGTGCAAAACGGAGGTAGATAATACCCTTGTCACACGGGTAAGCTTAACCGCTGTTATCCGCAACTGCAGTTAACGGACGTAACCACAGTTACCGTAAACCAGACAGAGGCGCTGTCACGCGTTTTCAGCGCTTATAAGCGTTCTTTAGTTCATACATGGCTGCGTTCGTGCAACACCGCTATAACACCGCCTTGTACAGGGCTTCACGCTCGATTATGGACGCCTCAGCAGCGTGTTTTGATGCGCGTCTATCAAAATAGCGTGAAGCCCTGTTCAATGAACGAACGCTGCTGTGGATCAATCTCGTGAAATGCACACTATATTTTTGCAGCACGGACAAACTGGTACCTCAAAGCCGGTAATTTATCTTCCCAAATGCGTATCAACGCCTCCATCGTCGCAACGGTCCAGTTGACACGTTTGTGGCTTGATATTTCGCTGGGAGCCGAGCTGCTCGCGTCCGACATGGAGAGAGCCATATTGTCAGTTTACGGCGCTAACAGGGGTTGCCTACCTCCGTTTACGAAAACGGCCGTTAGCGGATTAACTGCGGTTAGGGTTGTCGTGTGACAAGGTACAGCAGCCGTTAGACGGCCGTCGTACTTAACTGTGGTTAGACTACCCGTGTGACAAGGGTATTAGTCTCGAATCTCGCTGCGATTCGCAGTAAAAATTAAAAAAAGACAACGCACATATTCCGTTTGTGTGTTTTTTTATTATTCTCAAGTTTTATTCTTCCATTCAAGCAACAAATTACACAAACTACACGTCGTGTCAAATATTTATCGCAGTGTCACGTGCTACTGTTGGCGACGTCAGAGCACAGTCGTCTACGTAGAGGAGCGACGTCACAGCACTACCATCTACGTAGGGCCATTCTCTCATGCACGTCATCCCCTCATTCTCTGGGCGCGCGGCCGCGAGAAGAAGGGCAAGCAGCGTTCAGCTTGAAATTTGACCCATTTCTGCGGCGCGTAGCGTTGCAAATTTTGGCAGACGTAATAGTGAACGCCCAGTGTATGCATTGCGCTAGTCAGCTCAAAATTGTCAAACCTGGTGAGGGGCCCTTTAAGTATTTTATTTCGATAGCAAGTTTGCATAGCAGGCTCGTGAAGCAGAGCTTCATCGCAGGAACGCTCGCATGAACGGTGTCATGAATACGGCAGGAACGATAAAAATTCAATACTTATCAAAGCTAAAGTAACAACGAGATAAAAAGTATGGGTCAGAAGGCGATCCAACTCTTCATGGCTGACTGCCATTCATCAGAGCATAAGAATGGAGTCAGCGTGTGGGAAATTCGAATACTGAAAAACCAGAGTGCCGAAGGTCGTTCTGCAACACCACGACTACGCAATTTTTTCATAGACCTTTGAAACACGTTGGCTGTCTGTGATTCGTCAGTCGTTTTTAGACGGTGTACTAAATGCCGCTATCGTTGCCCTTATATTAAGAATTATCACCAAGGTTGTCACTCCGGGACCCGTTCAAGAACAGCTTACCGCTCTTGCATAGTTTAGTATTCTGAAGTCTCAATCCTCTCGATTATTGTAGTGGCACTAGCACCCAGTGTCAGTCTTGTTTCTCTTCCATCTGTCTCTTCTCTTCCGGTCGTGCACTTCCGTTTCCCGAATGTTGAGAAAAGGCATAAGAAATAAAGTTCGTATGTTCCATTAATCTCTAGTTAACAAGCGACCCGTTTGCCCTAGGTAAAAAGCGGCCGCACCTAAACGTAATCTGATACACCACACACGTACGGCAATGAGCAAATTTGTTGGTATGCTTCACAAAACAAATATCAATCTGCTTCTTGTCTATCAGGCGCTCATTCTTTCTCTGTACTGCGGCGCATATCTTACCTAGCTTATTGGCGCACATGTTGCGCGTCTTTTATGTGTAGGTTATCCTCGCGTGGCAGTGGCCACTTTCGCTGAACGCTTAAAGAAATTCATTCTGTTAAGTCCGAGCATGTTTGCAGAAAGCAACGGGAAAAAACGTGTCGTCATTATTTTATATATTGATTGCGTATCTCAGAGGCTAAATGTTGTTAATGTTGTTTTTTGGCGTAATGTAGTTTTTACGGCTGCCAATGAGCGAGGTAAGATATGCGCCGCAGTACAGAGAAAGAATGAGTGCCTGATCAAAAAAAACATGGCTGATCCCTCCGTCATAGGAATCGGTATAACACGAAAGTGAAACGTGTCTACACAGAAGTAGTGCTTATTGTGTAATGATATATCAGAGCTTGTACAACGTCTATTCGTGTTTGGCAGCTATAGCACCGTTTGACGTAGATGAACCCATGTTGACAGCATCTCTCTATCGCGACGACTAACGCCCATGATCATGATTAAACTGTTGTTGTAGCTGACGGTGTGAACATATATTTGGACACAGCGAATCGTGAATCCCGCGTAAGGATGATATCAACAAGCTCATAATCAACACTGGTACCCGGTATGCACTTCTTCAAAGCGTCGTCAATTAAGGAGAGAAACGGCACGGTGTGCGCTTTCTAGTGTTGGGTAGCCGACGCCTGTGCTCATGCATACATAACACGCACTGCGCTTCAGCAACACGGGAGGTAGAGGTTCCTAGCCTGAGCAGCAAACGCGTGCGTCCCGCTGGCCTCTGTCTCGCAGGCCCTGCTTTCGCTCCACCAAGGCACGACATCGCTCGTCGAAATCGCGTCCTTGCCGCAGTTTTGTTAGTCGGTGCTCTCGCAATTGAAGCAGTCGGCGGTGGAGAAATCCCGTGATGCACGTGAAAGATGCACTTATAGTGTACTAGTACACTATAGATGCACTACTCCGATGAGCCGACGCACGCTAACACGAAGCCAAAGGCAAAGAACGTAACTGCGTCAAGGGTGCCTCGGCGACGCCAGCGCGGTCACTCTACCTCTCTGGTATCGAGACGTTTTAACCATGACCTCAGATATCACGTGCAATCTCGGAGTAAGCGCTAGTAAGTGTCGATCGTGAAGTATTACTTCGTTTCACCTCTCACAGACGGCGGCACCGCCCCGCTCCGCCCGCCGCGGAAAGAGAATGTATGAAAGATATAGGCGCGTTCGCGCCGTGCCTAGCATCTCCCGAGATGGCTTAGTGGGTAGCGCGTCGGGCGCTTGCCGTCGCGGCCGCAGCGTCGTGGGTTCGATTCCCAGCTGGGTACTCTTTCTTGGTTTTTTTCTTTATCACCCGTTGGTGTCCATTTTATCAACGTCATATCCGTGACGGATGTACTTGGTGGACCCCGGCATAAAACACTTTCGTGTTAAAAGAAGCGGACTGATATTTGTTTTGTGAAACATACCAACAAATTTACAATGGCGAAGCCATAGTAATTGGTTGCTCTCTCCAGCGCCTCCTAGTGGGCCGTCCTCTTTGGCTTCTTCTGAAAGGATGCCGCTCGCGCTGAGAGTTCGTGCCTTGCCGTGACTGTCTCCATTACGCACTGTGGCTGAGTGCCGTGCAATAAACACCTTAACAATTTTTAAAGGCGATAGTCTTTCTTGGGGAACTTAAACGCAGAAATTTTGGTCTGTCTTTCTCTCTGTCTTTCTGTTTGTCGGCACGTCCCTCGATTCAGCCACTCGGCCAAAGTTGAACCACTTGCCCAAGGGCCAGCCATCGTGAACGGCTGAAGAGGTTCATACTTGTGTACATTGTTGATCAAAAAGCAAACATTACGCATACCTGAGGCGCAACATCACTAGGTAAGTATTAGGTGGTGTGTTCCTTTAATAGAAATACATAGATACGTAATTCTAGAGGACCCTAGTTTCTTAAGCTGCGCTTGAAAATTGCGACTGCGCCGAAACTTGGCTTCCTCCGTGCCCTCTGCGCGAGCTCATTGTTGTGTTTCGGTTTCAGTTCAGTATTGCACTGTACGAGTGCCATGGGGCGCCCGCTCTGGCATTCCTGCTTTACCCAGGCGACGTGAATATAAAAGAGTGTGTGGAGAGTCTCGTTGAGTGCGGACGTTTCTTCTGCTATCGGCGCTTGCGCGCCAAACCGCGTGTTCGGGCTGGCTGGCGTCCCCGCCGGTCGCGTTGGTCACCGCCGGTCTTGCCTGCTGCTGCGCCGGGACTACCAACCCGCAACACAGTATTCACGTTTCCCGACGTATTGCCAGATGGCGTTCATATCTCACGCAGCGCCTCTTCTATCGTCTTTAGACGACATTTGCAGCGAAGCACGCAGATACGCGGCCAATTTTTTATTCAGATACCTACAGCGCCCCATGGGCATTAATATAGGGCGAAAACAAAAAAAAGGAAAGCATTACACTTAGTGTATTAAAACATCAAGATCAACAATATCATGATGAGATTACAGACAACGTGACAAAACATAACGTAGCACTCTGAAAATATCATAAGAGTGAAGCCAGCAACAGTACACCACAACATAACTATGAAAAAAATTTGCAGATGAATAGACAAGGCTTTAATGCAACATAGATGTCATATGCGATACATAGTCAAACAAAAACTCAGCAAGGGCACCGTCAAAGGAATTGGGTGGCGAGAAGACAACCGCCTACGGAAGACTATTTCAACCATGGAATGTTCTGGAAAAAAAATGCTTTGTTAGGAATTGCTAGGTAATCTTTCTAGAATATCTGTACACTCCGTTTGCAAGGGATGTGTATAGAGAACGTACCCACCCAGCGTTCTTCACGTAAGTTGTTCGACTGTGACCGGCGATAGGTCCACGCCTATCGAACGCGGGCTAGGGGCAAGGGGTGGAGACAGTGTACATCCAAATGAATGTCCAACTTAATGCAACACTCTAAAAACACGCGAAGCAAACAAGAATACACAAACTGCGTGCGACAAGCCTCGCTGCCTTTACTCGACGCACAACGCGCACCACGTGGTGACTGACCCCCAAAATACTCAGAACTCCCAAACCTGCTCACAAAATACACGCAACATTACACATACGAACACGCTGCTAACATTTAAAAATAAAAATAACATGCAATCAATAAACAAAGAATGGATGTAACACGATTACGAAAATCCCGACCAGAGAGAAGAGCCGTTGAATGCTGCGCTTATCTGGTGTGAGTGCCTCGTCGAAGGTACGAGCTGGTGGGCTCCGGGCTGCTGTTTCTCCGCTGCCAATTTTCGCCGCTGCCGAAAATTGCCCGAACTTGGGCCGCGGGTTCGACTACGAAGTCTGGCTGCCGGCCACCGTTGGCCAGGCCTCCAACTCTACGTCCACACGCTAGCACGGTTCAACACACTCTGTCTGGTACCGCGACACATTTTCCGCCCCCCTCACCATAGGCGTGCGCACAGGGGGGGGGGGGGGGGGCAGGAGGGGCGGCCGCCCCTCCTAATATCCTAAGAGGGGGGCGCAAAATCTTCCCCGTACATTGGCCCTTCTAGTCACCTAAGAGGGAGGGGGGCGCAAAATCTGCTCCATACATTGACTTAGTAGGGTGGGGGGGCGCTGCGATGCATTTTGCCCCCCCCCCCCCCCCGATAGGGAACCCTGCGCACGCCTATGCTCCTCACCCTCGTCATATGACGGTCGTCAGTCACGGAACCGTCTTCTGGTACACGGGAAAGCAGTAGTTTACTCCTCCACCAGCGGGCGCTCGGTGCTGGCGTCTAGTAGAGTCACTGGAAAATCAGAGTACCGCAAAGGTAGGCTGCACGCGGGCAACATTGGGTGGCGGCGGCCATGTCCCTTCCAGACCGTCCGGCGCGTTGCTAGCGTGTGTTGAGAAGTGATCGATCTTTTAGCCTCAGTGCCGTGTTACGCTCGGCAGAACGGCATTATGTGTGTGTGTTTCTTCAAGAGGATATTAGAAGTGATTTCGAGTCATCGACAGGTATGGATCGACTGCGCGGTTAGCGGTGTAACTAATGAAACGTACGGCGAATGTTGCCATGTGCTCGCGAACTCTCTTCATGGCTTCATCGGTCTCGTTTCGTGTCACGCCCGGGCGTGCTCGCTAGGTCCGAATCTGTAAACATAGCTGCATTAGCGCAGTGACATCGTGTGAGATGCCATTTACATCGACATTTGGTGAATCTTGACTGTTTGCGCTAGCTTTGCAGTCGGTGTTGAGGTTAAACTGCACTCGAGAACGTTATCGAACATCGAGAACATTCAGCATTGCGTCCTTCGACTGATCGCTGACGCATACCTTACTTGCGCACCGTGCTTGCTGTTCAACTGGTTGACATGTGTAATAGAAGTTGTATGTGTACGGTAATTGGAAGTTGTGCGCGACGTCTTGATTCGGATCGCCAGCAGCCGAACGCACGGGCGAATCGGCGTGCGGTAGGTAAGGTGTGTCTTATCTTACGATACGTAGAAAATAGGCCATCAAAAATTACTGACATCACTACCTAATTGTTTCATTTCCTATTTCTTGTCTCCTTAATATTCCAAACGTTTCAATAAATTTGCAAATATTTTGCTGTGTTCTGACAAACAGTTCTTTTTTTGGCTGTTGCCAGCGCGTAAACAGCTGGGGTTCGGTTTCTGCACTGCTACACTTATTTTTTTCATAATGCACTCTTATTAAAACTTTCTCGGCATGGTGCTTTTATGTTCTTTTGATCAGAATAGCACATCCCAGAATTTTTTAAGCGCATGCTACTGCAACACGATATATATAGACCTAGGGCTCGCATAAAATCGACTCCCTCAATGCGTGGGATCTGCTTTTTTTTTTGCTGTGACCATTTCTCATCAACTATACAGTATTTTAAAAGTACGCTCGGTGCAACGCAGCATTACCAGCATTTTTTTTTCAACAAATCTAAAAATAAGCTTGATAACATTGCCTTATACCAAGTTTATAAACAGAGTTTCACGCTTCTGTTTTGTGCAACGCCAAAGATCATGCCACAGTTGCCTTCAAGGTAACCAGTAAACAGTTATTTTAATAAATCTTCGATTTCGCTCTCGTGCGTGACACGCCTATAACTCGAATAGCATGCGTAATCTGTTCAACAGATTGAGATATAGACAGCCGAGCAAATAGAAAGGTATGTAGTTTTCAATATCGCTGACCATAGCGAACCGAAAAGGTGAGTATCCTGTCGCATAAGATCTTTTCCAGCAAAGTTAGTGTACTTCACTGCAGGAAGGAGTGTTATTCGAGGGGGCGAATTCGTTCAAGGCAACTATGCAGCCACGTAGAACGGCGCTCTTTGACATTAATTTTTCCCACACGGCAAACGAGATTCCAGAGTAGCTCACCAGTAACGTTCGATTGATGGTGAGCTACTCTCTTCTGGCATCTGCATGCAGTGGCGTAGTCAGGGGGTGGCACACACGGGCCCGTGCCCACCCCCCCCCCCGAAAACAATGTCTGCTTACGCCCCTGTCTGCATGACGCGTTTAAAAAAGCGACGAAGTACTTCTGGGTACCGTGGTACCGCTAAATGTCCGGCACGCTCTGCATTGAACGCGCCTGCACCCAAAGCGCTTGGAAGGATATGGCGCCGAGAGGTCACGTGATGCGAGTAAGCCAATCGCGTCGGCGGCGGCGCGCGGAAAAACAGATGCGATACTCTGAAATTTTTCCAGTGACTCTAGAACCGGCATGCTGTTCGTGCCATCTGTTGACGATTTCGGAAAACTTCGAGACGTTGTCAAAAACGAAATGGTAGAAGCTGACAGACGTTGCTTACCGTGGCCAACAAAGGAACCCGTTTCCAGACCACCCCCGAACCACAGCAACAAACTCTTCACAAATGCCAACATGCAAAAAGAAATCGCTCACATCGAAAATGGCAAATAGAGGCGTGGCAGCATTGAAAATTTTTAAAGAACGAATCGAATATTGTCCCGCTCGTGAGGCAATCGAATTTAGTAATCTCCCTTTGTCCCTCGTGTGTCGTTCGCTGATAAAATGAGCCAACTAACCCAACAGTACGTTTTAATCAGTCATTAATCCGGAATCAGAATAATATTGAGCAACTTTCGGATACTTCAAGTCGTCGACTAGACATGAAACAAAAAAGAAAGAAATAAGATTTCATAACATCAACTCCACCCACAGCAGTTATAACGCAGTAAAGCCCGCTGTGCAAGGGCGTCCGCAGAAATTTTTCCAGGGGGTGCATCCATGGGGGGGGGGGGGGGGTGGGGGGGGGAATTCACTACCGTGACTTGACCGGCAAGGTTAGTCAATAATATGTAATAACGTGCAAAGTTGGCTGGCAATCCTGAAGGTTGTTTCACACGGATATGCGGACCTTTTGTGTGCTAACGAATGTGTGAAGCTTATTGCTACTGCATAGAAAGATATCCGAAATTGCAGGGGAGGGGGCAGCCCCCCCCCCCTTGGACCCCCCTCCCACGCCCATGCCGCTGTGTCGCTGAACGAGCCAGATTTTACGTGCTATAACCACGACGTGATCATAAAGCACGACGGAATGGGGAACTCGGATTGATTTTTGCCACCTGGGTTTTCTTAAACGTACGCCCAAATATAAGAGCGCGTGTGTTGTTGCATTTCGTCACTAACGAAATCACGTCGCTGTGGTTGGGAAATCGAGCCCGCGTTATCAAGCTCAGCAGTGCGTCACGTTAGCCGCTGAGCTACCACGACGGGTATGATCATTCGCAATAAAATATCATTAAATCATGATACTATTCGGTAGTATATATGCATAGCATATAAATTTAATGTGTATTTCATATACCATATGTTGCATAAAAAAAGAGGCATAAACAATGAGAACTTCGCAGGAATCGCCACGGTAGTCTAGTGGTTAGGGTGCTTGACTGCTGATCCGAAGGTCGCAAGATCGAATCCCGGCAGCGGCCGCCGCATTTTCGATGAAGGCGAAGATGCTTGAGGCCCGTTTTTTGAACGGTTTTTGGAAGTTTTATCAGCGTTTAGGCAGGAGCATCCCCAAATCATTCGCACCAGAAATTAAGCGACACACTGTGTACCAAGGCCGCTACGGAATTTATATCTATACCCTCCTCCTCACCACTGCCTTGCACCCTCATCTCACAGACACCCTAACATCACCGGCCATCGCAGCGCTCTCATGAGCGCACTCGACGGTTTGAGCTTCGCCCAGTCATAGTCTCTGTGCGCCGACGGGTTGCGCGCAATCTCGGAGGCCCAACAAAGACGAAGCTCGCGGAGTGGTTGATATCTGCTCCGACAGGTGCCGCCACACTACCAGCAGATCTTATTTTATTCTCCTGTACGGTGACAATCTGCAAAAGCATGCGGACAAACAAAAATAATTCGAGAGCGATCACCGATAAGCGCAAACCCGGGCAATGTGGTTGTGTCTTCAGGGGTAAAGTTACAGCCACAAAAACGTGGATCGTGGCGTTGAACGGATAGCGAGAGCGCGACGCTCATTGCAGCGATGAGCTGAAGGGATTCCGCTCGCCAGATGCCTCACGAACATTGCACGGTGTCGCAGCTTTACAAGTCACCAATTGCTAGAAATTGCTAGATACGTGGTACACAACAAGGCTAGGGCAATTAATTATGTCCAAGAAAAGAAACCTCGAGATAAACACTGTCGCTCAGCTCACGTCAACACGGAGTACGTTGTAACACAGGCAGACGACGCTCGCTGCCCACAGGAGGTTCAGTGACGTGTACTGGACATATCCAATCAGATCAGCCGCCTGCGTGACGTCGCGCTTCCAATACGACGCGCACTGGAAGTGGGCGGTTTGAAAACGCGTTTGGCTGAGCCGCTGTGATCGGTGGCGATTCGCAGCTTTAAAGCCTTGTAATAAATTACACAGTTTTCGTACAGAGCTTAAATTGGTCTGTAAATGATCCTTAGGACTAGCTCTACCGGCTCAATGTGTTCGTACAAAATCGTCAAAACCGTTTCAGGGTCCCTTTAAGGCGCACGTTAAAGAACCCCAGGTGGCCGAAGTTACCGGAGCCCTCCCCTATGGCGTCGCTCATAATCATATCGTGGTTTTTGGGACGTTGAACACCAACAGCTATTATTTATTAAGAACTCCGCAGTACATAAGCATTAACAGAAGTAATGTATGAGGTTACAACGTCGTATTCTACAAAAGTTCATCCAGCTCTTCATCCAGTTCTCTATCGCTATCCAATCAGCGTGTGCTAAAATGGACAGTCCGCTTAGTGGACTCTTACAGAATAGTCTCCCTGGTTAAGGAAGGGGAGCCGCTTATATGGATAAGTTTATACTGAGATATCCCCTCTCTTTCTATATGTTTCAGAAGTAACGATTCAGCTTCGTAATCTTTTATACTCACCTTCTTCGAGGTGACAGTGATCTATATTACCACCACGACTGAAGACGGCATTCAGTCGTGACATCTGGACGTTGATTGAGCAACCGAACACCCACATGCATCTAGCTTCCAGGGACGGGTAGCAGCAGCGAAATCTTGTTTTGCACACATAAGCGTGCGACGGTGACTGAAGAAGGTCGGTTGCGCAATCCTGATAATTACGAGAGGGCTGTTTTCCTCGATGTAAGACACGTGCTCCTACGGCACGTAGTGGCCCGCGCTTGGCACAGACCACCGACTCAGTCGCTCGAAAACCGGCAAACCGGACGGCAAGGGAAGGTTCTTCCTTGGCGCCCACACGTTAACTGATGCCACTCATGGCTCTCCAATAGCTAACGACATGTTGCCGCTTTCATACCAGCTCACGCTTTCGCGCAGGCGCGTGCAACGAATTAATCTGCATTGCAATAAATGGTATCTATCCCGTGCGCTCGTATTCCAGCTACCGGTTTCGAATCTTCAGCTGCTACGTGCTCTGCAAGCAAAGTGAAAAGTTTGTAAACGTTGCGCAGCTACTTCTGATTTAACGGAAGCTGCCCGAGACATAACACTTAAGGCAACGTACGTTTTCGTGCCAGGGGTAAAAAGCTTTCCTTCGTGTTAACCTGGCGACGTTAGTGGTTCTGCTTCACATCCAATCAGACTCACGGTCTGTTTTGCGGAAACTGCTAAAACATTTCTTTCGGCAAACGGAATCCTTTACTTCTAAAGCTCTGTACGTCATTATAAGAATTTCGCTATTTAGCGAGCAACTACCAACTACTTTTCGTTTAATTTATGCCTTAGGGCATACTGGCGTAAATAAAAAAATTCGGCAGATCCCACGGTACATGGGAATCGATGTTATGTGAAGCATGCGCAGGATAGGAGTGTGGCGTAATTTTTCACATTGAGCGAACCGTTACGGAATGACGCCAGAGAAATGTGGAATTTGTATACCTACACTCATATGTTGAAGAGTAGCATATGTAAAATATAAGCAGATGTTTACAGTTGCGTAACGATGTTGCACTGCTAGCCAGCGATAGCTACATTGTGACGCACCACAGATGCAATCCAAGACTTCTGCGCATGCGCGGAAGCGGGGGCGGCAGTGTTGTGGTCGTGGATGCCCCCAGTTGCGATAAGAGCTGCGACGCCGCTCGACGTTGCTTTGGAAGCCTATGCTTTTTTGTTATGACGGAGAACGGACGCACGTTTCACGAACCCGTGTGCATGTGTAGAAGGGGTTCTTAGTTCTTCAACACGGTCATCATCACCGTGATCAGTGAGCACTAGCAGCTTGACCGGACTTGTTAATCGGATCCGTTCGATATCGCGGCCATGAGGAGTCTAAGTGTAGTGAAGTGCGAGGTATAGTACTGCTGGTGGAAATCCTGGATGCCTCTTACGATGAAATGATCTATGATGCCTCATGTGGTGGACGTGGCAGAGAGATCTTTTGATGCCCTTTCCACATCCAAGCCGTCTTTCACGCAGTTTAAGGACCAAGCGTTGTTGGGTCTTGATAACTCAATGTTGAAGTCACCGATAATGATGAGAGGCCTGGTTCTCTCAGCAGATATATTGTAGGAAGCATTGGCCCTGGTTTTGCGTCGTCCACGTTGCGGACCACGTGGACGAGTGGATGGTAGTTGAGCGTCCTCCAGAGGTGTTCGGTCTTCAGCTTCCTCACTTTCCTTGCGTCCGCCGCGGTGGTGTAGTGGTTACGGTGCTAGACTGCTGACCCGAAGGTCGCGGGTTCGATCCCTGCCGCGGTGGGTCGCATTTGATGGAGGCAAAATGCTAGATGGCCCGTGTACAGTGCGATGTCGGTACACGTTAAAGAATACCCGATGGTCAAAATTTCCGGAGCCCTTCGGTACGGCGTCTCACATAATCATATCGTGGTTTTGGTACATAAAACCCAAGCACTTATTATTATTATCACTTTCCTTGCGTTCAATGTGTGTGTTCGCGGTTACTGTGTTGTGTGAGACTCTATCACCTGTGGCACATACCCGCATAACATGAACTCTGGTATACGGGTATGTGCCACACGTGACTGAGAGAAAGGGTTTCATGACGTACGCGACAGGTATTTTGCGTTATTCATGTCATGACCAGTGCATCGTGTTCGTCATACACTCATCCCTGCTCTGCCAATTTTGGTATATTACAAGTTATGGAGACGACCAGGAGAGCGCCAAGACGTAGGCGGCTAGATAGATAGATAGATAGATACGTAGATAGAAACGGCCAAAGTGGCTGAGGTTCGCTAAGAAATGCTTCGCATTTAAAAATCAGCTGCCAACACCGTAAATCGCTGTTCTCGGTAACGGTGCCGGTTCATATGCTTCAACATAAACAACTTTTTCACCTTTGAACGCTTTGATATAATTCATTTTACTGACTACCTTTGCTTGCAAATCGCAACTGAACTGTTATTAGCAATAAGCATGAAGTCAGTGGAACGAAATTGACAGCGGTAAGCAGAAGCTGTACACTTTGATAACATTTTCCAGCATATTTCTTTTAACTTCACAGAAAGGACCTCAATTAAACAGCGTACAACTGAACCACGCTTCATGTAGTATTGCAGAAACCACGACGAAAAAGAACAAATGACCCGTAACAATTTCAAACGCTATTTCAAAGCTTAATATGTCTCTGTTGCGTATTAAGGTTCCAAAGATTTTGCATACCCCGTTTGTTAATTGCCGGCTCGTGCAGAGTGATACCATCTCTGGTGAGCTACGGCCCTGAATATCCGTGTAAAAACTACGCGCTTCACCACAGCGCGTAAATGCCTAGCGTGTAGCGAAACCAAGTAAATATTTGGGCAGATTGTTGCTGAGAAAGCCGTGGAGTTCTAGCCGACTATGGCGGACATACACAAAAACCTCAAATAAATATAGGAGAGACGAGGAGGTTGATTCATTTTCCTCACATTTCGGATTTCGGAGAGTAATAACTAGGTGAGGTAGGCAGGAGTGCCTCCTTTTGCGAGCGTTCTTCCCATATGTTATTCCTATATTCGCGTACCACGTCTGTCATCACCATCAGACCAGATAGGGAAGCAAGAAATAAACATAGTTGATCCCTCCGCCCCAGGAATCGGTATAACGCAAAAGTATACCGTGTATTCCCAGGATTACAGTTGATTGTTTATAGTATACAGTGATGTATGAGAGCTTGCACAATGTCTATTGGGGCTTGGCAGCTACAGCACCGTTTGACGTCCATGCACCTACGCTGGCCTCTGGGGCACATCGCCATCCCGACGCGACGACTTGCGCCAAAGATCATGATTTAACGTGGTAGCTGAAGTAATTATTCACCTGGACACATGATATCCTGAATGCCGCCCAAACATGACATCAACAAGCACATAACACTGATACTCGATGTGCAAGCGTTCAAAGCGTCGTCATTTGAGGAGAGAAACGCCAAGGTGTGCGCTCCCAGTAACAGGGCAACCTAAGTCTCTGTTCATGTGTTTATACCACAGAACGCTTCAGGAACGCGAGAGACTGAGTTCGTGAGCGGCGAACGCGGGAAGGCCCGCTGGCGTCTCTCGCTGCACCGAAAGCTGAAACTGCCGAAGCACTCTGTGTCGGCGCTCGTTAGTGTCATGATGCGGTAATTAACTTCACCTATCCCAGACGGCGACACCACCCCACGCCAACAAGGTCGCTGTGAAAGGGAGAAGGTATAAGAGATGTAAGGCGCGTTTGTGAAGCCTCATGCACGAGCGTCGGTAGCGCAGTGGGTGAAGCGCTCGGCGCCTGTCGTCGCGGACCGAGAAGTCGTGGGTTCGACTCCCAAGTCATCCGAATCAACGAAACTTTTTCTTTGTCATCTGTTCATGTGCATTTTAACGACGTCACATCCGTGACGGAAATGATGTCAGTGAAGTCTTGGTGGACCCCGCAATAAAACACTTTCGTGTTAAAGGTAAGGGTGGCAGAGAGAGTGACTGTTGATACTTCGCTTGCCCTCCAATGATATGCGACGCTCAAAGCATAGATTCGCACTAAGAGATGAGAAAACCTTGAACACGAATGCATGAACACGAACAGTGGGCAAAAAAACCTCACCAAGCGCGAAAGTGTTGCGGGGAAATATTCGAAGCATCGCTACCGTGAGTGTGTTTCCCCGTTATCGTTCTTCCATTGTTCTTCTTTCTTTTCCTCCGTTGCAAATGCAAGGTGAAAAACACTTGTCGCA
>NW_023614870.1:0-80001 GCF_013339695.2 Rhipicephalus sanguineus
TATCGTTGCTTTGCAGTTTTCTTAAGACTACCAGACTAGTTGTTACGTCTGGTTTGAGACCCGTGTGCTTAGATTTAAGTGCACTAAAGAACCCCAGTTGGTCGAAATTTCGAGAGCCCTCCACTACGGCGTCTCTCATAATCATATCGTGGTTTTGGGACGTTAAACCCCAGATATTATTATATTATGAGTTGTTACGTCTGAGAAACATGCACTTATACCTACTAAGTGCACGCGCTTCAAACAAACATAGCATGTACGCGATTTTCTGGTGCTAACCTGCGCATGTTTTCTATAGATACGCTACGCGACTTCTACAACAGGCGTCAGCGTCTTGTAATGTTTACTTGGGCTCTAATTTACGCAGTGCTCATTGACAACGTCCCACGTGTCTGTTTTGTTTTGTTTCTATTCCATCAGCAATAAAATTCGATAACTCATAACTGAAGAAGAGTGCTTAACTTGCGTCTTTTTGCCGAGCTGTTAACATTGTTTCACCTGCAAAATGTGATTGTTCGCGGAAGCATCCCCATTTATACTGGCAGAGCAATATTTTGGTAGGAATTTATACCCGCAGTCGTAATTTCCTCAGCTGAAATATGTCGCAGTTGCCGTCTTTTACATTGAAATACGTTGAGTGGCATTAGAGCGTCATGGGTTACTTTTGATCAGACTTCATTTGAGCGCATTTGCGCGATTCCAATAAGCTGGGCCCATATTCACAAACACGTCTTACGCTAAAATTTTCAGTAAGAGAATATTTCAGCCAATCACACTACGGGACATATCATTAGCGAAGCCGGCTGACCAATGGGGAAACACACTTACGAAAGAGAAGCTTTGTGAATTCGGCCCCTGTATTTTAGCTCAGCAAGAGTTGTGCCGCTTTTCTTCCGTTGACACAAACTTATGTAATTCCTATATGCTACGTATCGCAGAAGATAGCGGAAGCAGTATTGCCAGTGTCGCAAAAAACATGGCTGATGCCTCTGTCATAGGAATCGGTATAACACGAAAGTGAAACGTGTCTTCACAGACGTAGTTGAGCGTTTGTTGCGCATTCTTTCGCCCCAAGGGCGAAGGAACGGATGCTACAGCATTAAATTGTAATGTCACGCGAAGAACGGCAAGGAGCTCGAAAGTTGCAACGCGCTGCTCAAGCAGAAAGGACGCACGGAATGAAGATACACAGGATGAGAGCGAACTAACTGTCACATTTGTAACTTATTTCTGCGTGAGCACCGCGCTCCTTTCGCAAAAGCGGCTGCAGTGAGCCAAAAGACCTTCGCGCTCTCAACGCGAGAAGTACAAACCACCGCGATCACGAGATAAGCGCACGCACGAGCGACCACGCCCTGTAGACGCGGGCGCTCGTCGCAACGGCGACGACCTTTAAAGCGCGCTCTTCTAAAGTCACTGGAACGGGAAAAGTACCGCGACCGTCGTGCGCGCCGCCATATTTGGTCCAGCGCCGCCGAAGCTGCGGCGGTGCGGTGTTGATTTCACGTGCAGTAACGCATGTTTTACGCATTGCGTGCGCTTTTGCAGCCCCGAATGAAGCATACCGTTGTTCTCTGACTGATTAGGAAAGAAATAGCGGCAATTTTCATTTGCCTACATGCGCACGCACGCGTACTAACGCGATAAAGAAATGCGAACTGCGCGGCATTTACGCGCTCGGCTGTCTGTATTTATTAAATGCGAAGCATTTCTTAGCGAATCTATCTATCTATCTATCTATCTATCTATCTATCTATCTATCTATCTATCTATCTATCTATCTATCTATCTATCTATCTATCTATCTATCTATCTATCTATCTATCTATCCGCCCCGACTTTGTGCTGTCCTGGCCGCTTCGTTAATGGGAAGGACACCAAATTTGGTATGGCATAACATGACTGTATGACAAGTTTAAATTAAGGTGATAACATGAAAATAATGACATGCATGCCATGTACGGCATGATTTACATGCCACGCTCATGCTGCACTCGCAACCGCTTCGATAGCTTGATACACAACAAAACTGGTATGGCGTGACAAGAGCGTATGACAAATATAGGTGACTGGTTATAATGTGCAAATCATGACAGACATGCCATGTAAAACGTGATTTACATGACATGGTTTCGGGGCGCTCGCGGTCGTTTAATGAAATGCATATATACCAAAATTTTTATGACGAGCTATCTCTGTATGACTAACGTTAGTGATAGGTGGTAAATGAAAATCATGACTTCCATGTCATGTACGGCCAGGGGCGTAGCCACGTTAGGGCACACCGGGCCCGTGCCCCCCCCCCCCCCGAAATTTTTTTTCGCCATAGCATACAGAGCAGAAAATGACACTCGACCACATCTGCCTGCTCGTCCCCACTACAGATCAAGGAGGTGCCCCCCCCCCCGAAAAAAATTTCTGCCTACGCCCCTGTGTACGGCATGACTTACTTGCCACGCTCATGCTGCGATGGCGGGTGGTTCGCTAGCTTGAAATGCACCCACATTGGTAGAGCGTGAGGTGACTGTATGACGAACACGAATGACAAGTGGTAACGTGAAAATCATGACGATATTATGTTGGTCATACAGTCGCGTCACGCAATACCGATTTTGGTACATATCAAACAAGCGAACCGGCCGCGAGAGCATCATGGGCATGGCATGTAAATCATGCCATACATGACATGCATGCCATTATTTTCATGTTACCACCTGTTATTAACGTTCGCATTACAGTCACGCAATACCGATTTTGGTGCATATCAAGCAAGCGAACCGGCCGCAAGAGCATCATGAGCATGGCATGTAGATCCTGCCTTATATGACATGCGTACCATTATTTTCATGTTACCGCACGGTATTTATGTTGGTCATACAGTCACGTCACGGAATACCGATTTTGGTGGATATAAAACAAGCGAACCGGCCGCGAGAGCATCATGAGCATGGCATGTAAATCATGCTTTACATGACATGCGTACCATTATTTTCATGTTACCGCACAGTATATATGTTGGTCATACAGTCACGTCACGCAATACCGATTTTGGTGCATATCAAACAAGCGAACCGGCCGCGAGTGCATCATGAGCATGGCATGTAAATCATGCCTTACATGACATGCGTACCATTATTTTCATGTTACCGCACGGTATTTATGTTCGTCATACAGTCACGTCACGCAATACCGATTTCGGGGCATGTCAAGCAAGCGAACCAGCCGCGAGAGCATCAGCCATTATTTTCATGCTACCATCTGTTATTTGTGTTCGTCATACAGTCACGTCAGGCAGTACCAATCAGTAGCAGTCAGTTTTCATGGCGCGCTGATCATTATATGTGAGCCCAAAGGCGTCAATTTTACGCCAAACATAATAAAATGTTATTGTGCATGAACCTCCTGCGACAACCACGCGAAACAAGCTGCACTAGTGCAGGGTAGGCGCCAACATTCCCCGAAACATTCGCGAATTCTCAATGAAGCGCTTACCTCACAATGCGGGTATCAGTCGTGGGAACAAATTTTTCCCGTCTAATTCTGTGCAGCCACGCAGCCCGTCGTTTGGCATCCTTTTTCCCGCTGGGAATGGCAAAGAGGGCCTTACCCGGGCATTCTTCGATGCCTCGATAGGCCTTCGATGAAGTCTCAATACGATACGGGATGTCGTAATGTGCCTGTACGCTTTCCTGAGCCTATAAAAACAATTGCCATCCAAAGCGCCGTGCGTCTGCGGCCGGGAGAGACTGCCAAGGCGAGCGAGCTGGACCATTTGTGTGGCGAAGCCGCCGAAAGGGCGCGGCGGCGAAGAGAAAAGGAACGCGGTACTTTTCCCGTTACAGTGACTTTACGCTCTTCGAGCCCTTCGCGCCATCTCGCTAGTGATAACGAAAACACGCTGTAACACCGATCTCTGAGTACCGCCACCGGCAAATGATGTATATAAATAGCTCGCCGTTAGCATTGCGGAGAACGTGCCGTCTGTGGCCGAATTGTTTCGCGCTGCGCGCTGCGTAGCGAGGGGTCGTAAGTTCAATTCCCGGTGGCGGAACTTTTAAATGCGAAGCATTTCTTAGCGAACTTCTGCGAGTTTGAGCGTATCTATCTATCTATCTATCTATCTATCTATCTATCTAGCCGCCTACGACTTTTTGCTCTCCTGGCCGTTTCGTTAATCGGATGTATACCAAAATTGGTATGGAATAACATGACCGTATTACGAACATAAATGACAGGTCATAACATGAAAATCATGACGCGCATGTCATGAACAGCATGATTTACATTTCGCGGCCTTGGGGCTCTTGCGGCCATTCCGTTAATTTCATATATACCAAAACTGGTATGACGTGACAAGAGTTCATGGCGAACATAATGACAGGTCCTAACGTTCAAATCATGACACGCATGTCATGTGCATCATGATTATTGTGACATGGTCTCGGGGCGCTCGCGGCCGTTTAAATGAATGGATATATACCAAAACTGGTATGACGAGACATTTCGACATGACGAACATAACTGACACGTGGTAACATGAAAATCATGACACGCGTGTCATGCACGTCATGATTAAGTCAGATTAACATGCCATGCTCATAACGCTCTCGAGGCCGTTTCGCTAGGTTGATATACACCAAAATTGGTATTGCGCGATGTGACTGCATGAAGAACATGAATAACAGGTGGTAACATGAAAACCATAACATGCATGTCATGTATGTCATGATTTACATGCCACGCTCATGGTGCATTCGCGGCCGTTTCGCTGGCTTGATATACGCCGAAATTGGTATTGCACGACGCGACTGTATGACGAACGTAAATTAGAGCTGGTAACATGAAAATCATGACATGCGTGTCATGTACGACATGATTCACATGGCACGCTCATGGTGCGCTCGCGGCCGTTTCGCTAGATTGATATGCACCAAAATTGGTATTGCGCGATGTGACTGTATCAAGAACATGAATAACTGGTGGTAACATGAAAACCATGACATGCATGTCATGATTTACATGCCACGCTCATGGTGCATTCGCGGACGTTTCACTAGCTTGATATACGCCAAAATTAGTATTGCGCGACGCGCCTGTATGACGAACGTAAATTAGAGGTGGTAACATGAAAATCGTGACAGGCAAGTCATGTGTGACATGATTTACATGCCACGCTCATGATACGCTCGCGGCCGTTTCGCTCGCTTGATATACACCAAAACTGGCATTGCGCAGCGTGACTGTATGACGAACATATATGACAGGTGGTATCTTGAAAATTATGATATGCACATCATTTACGGCATGATATACATGACACGCTCATTGTCCGATCGCGGCTGTTTCGTTAGCTTGATATACACCAAAATTGGTATTGCGTGACGCGAATGTATGACGAACATAAATGACAGATGGTAACCTGAAAACCATGACATGCATGTCATGTATGGCATGATTTACATGCCTCGCTCATGGTGGACTCGCGGCCATTTCGCTCGTTTGATACACACCAAAATTGGTATTGTGCGATGTGACTGTATGACGAACATAAATCACAGGTCCTAACATGCGAATTATGTTATGCGTGTCATGTACGGTATGATTTACATGGCACTGTTATGGTGCGCTTCCGGCCGTTTAGATAACTGGATATATACCAAAATTGGTATGGCATGACAGGAGTGCGTGATGAACATAAATGACCAGTCATGCAGTGTATATACCAGAATATACGTTTCATTGGCATGGTATTTACCACATTGTGCATGCACGCGTGCATGGCAAACATGCGATATATGGTGAACTAGGTGCCATGGCATGAATGATTGCATTTGGCTGAAAAATAAACAAAGCGATGTATGCAGCTCTTTGCTGGCTGCTTCGCATTTTTCTTCTGTTTTTTTTCTTTGTCCACTGTTAGTCTTTATATTTAAAACGTTGTAGCCGTGACGGAAATACGTCAGTGGAGCCGTGGTGAACCCCGGCATAAAACACTTTCGTGTTAAAAAAAAGCAACACTGAAGCCGACAAACTGTTCAATGACGCATATGATTCCGCTCCTGTTTGAATGAAATTTTGGGTCTCTTTTGAAGCTTTAAATGGACACTGGATCAATTACGAGTGTGCCAGAACGCAGTTTTGTGTGATTGCGATGCAATTCGCCGCTTCAATATGTACAAGCGCTAGCGCTTTGCGAATTTGAATCGCGGTCAATGTTGAAATACAAACTCATATATTCTCGAGCATTGTATTCTTATATCCTTGCATAATTCACGATTCTTAAGAGTCGACGATATCGATCTAGTCGAATAACAGAACTTTCTTCAGCACGCAGAGAGAGAGACCAGTGTAATAAGACAGTGTTCCAAATGATATCACTGCAGAAGACCCGCTATTGTTGCGCAAATACACCGGTTTCCGAAGAAATGCGTGGACGAGTGAAAGTGTACCAACTTGGACCGGTTGCTATGCATGCTGAAGCGAAATCGAATATGTGGGCTATGTATACAGGAGAGAGCGAAGAAGCAGGACAAGCAAGGCCTTGACTTTCGATAAAGTTTTATTGCGCACAACTCAATGTGTCACCCTTTCATCTTTTCTTTCAACGTGTCTTTACATATTGCATTATGCGCAATAAAGCTTGGTTGGAAGTCAGTGCCTCGTTCATCCTTCGGATCTTTCGTCCTGTCCTATGCGCTTCTGCAATATGAGCTCGTCTCTGCAGAATAACTTCCTTCCGCTAAGTATGCGTGCTTGGGCTTCTGCAGCCTCCGAATTCGCTCTCTCAGTTTAGGCAGAACGGAATGTCGCCATGTTTGGATCCTTTATAAACAATGTGCGCTGATCTGGTATCGCACTTAGCTCTGGTGCGCCATGTATGCTTCGGTGACAATGGGCGCTGAAGTTACCCATACTTGTCGTGACGACGCGGCGTTGCGAACGCAACTTCACAGAGAAACAGTGAAACCATTACGTTCGGGTTTGTGCCCAGTAGACAGCGCTATAGCAATGAAATTCCCGACACGTACTTGAAAACTTTTTCCCTTCTTAAAGCAGTTCATACCAAGTATGCTGCAGACAAACCGATATACAGATGCGCTTGCTGTTCTTTCCACATGGCAGCTGCCGTTCCTTCATTGCCATCGCACGGGCTTTGCATCGCCCCGACTCGCGCGTTGAGAGAAATGCGAAATCTGAGGGTGGTTTCTAGTCTGCACTTGTGGAGGCCTCAGGCAATACAAGACGTTGAAAAAAAAAAGAGACATCGACGTGGTGAGCGTATGCGCAAAAAGGAACAAAGAACAAGAACACACATCAGCAAGGAAAGAATAATAAATAACTAAAGATGCAGTGTTCACGCCGGACAAGGTCGTTTGAACGTAAAAAACCTCAGTAGCACCTTTATTACTTTCCAGTCTGACAATTCCACAACGAGGGATTTCAAGATTGATTGCTCCATATGCAGCTTGCTGTTGAGTTGTGCCACCTCCATTCGCAGGTTAAGAGGGAAATGATGGATGGAGGCGGAAAGCAGCGGCATGTGCTTCTTTCGCCTGCCCTCTCCACATCAACAAACATGTTTCACGTCAAATCTTCCTTTTAAAGTCGAGGTACATCTTCGCAAAGTTTATGCGTCTACCTGCTAGGCAACCCAGTCGCCTTGGCCTATGCACCAGCCTGGCGTATGCCTTTTGGAATCAAAAGAAAAGTTGCAGTGCCGTTGAAATCTTTGGAATAATTAAGTAAAGCTAGTATTGCTGTACGAAGTGCACAGCATCCGATATTGCGTAATTGTACTGACGGTTATGTTAAATTGAGAAGCTCCGCGAGGCGCAGCTGAATTCCGGCGAAGGCTGTTGAAATTGAGATGACGACATCCTATCCAACAAACTGTATGAGAACGGTGATTACTGCGCTTCCAGCGGTATTCAAACTTATTCTATTTCCCAACCGTGAAACAATTTTATATATACGTTAATAAAGGTATCTTCTCTGATTATTTCTTAAGAGAGAGCTTTAGAAGAACTTTTTCTTCTCTCCGTTCTGATCACGAACACCTGCCTCTCTCCAAAAGTTGAATGAATTCCGGATGGATGCTTAGCGTTCGATTACGGTCTCATAGTTCGACTGATACGGCGGGCGGTCACTTATGGTGCATGCAACCTTGTAGTGATAGAGGAGCGTGCACAACAAGAAGTATGTGACGCAGTCAAGTTTGTAAGTTCTCTAAAGAGTTTCGTTGTTGTTCTTGTTATCACTGCAATTTTGTTGTACCAATTTAGATGAAAAATAACGTCTTTTTTTCCCTTACATATAAATACGGGTGCATTGTGTCGCAAACCTGCGCCTCTGCATGCGCAATAGCGGAGACGAAAGCATCTAACGCTCCACTTGCGCAGTCGCCAGCAAATCGTCGTGGTCCCAAAGGTGATTTTCGTGCCAAATCTTTACCCTGGCCTCCTTTTGTTGAGCACTGTGTTAACTACACATGCGAAGCGCCTCCCGAGCAGATCGGTCAACCCACGCACGCGTGCAGTGGTGAGAATACATTTCGTATTTGCACCTGCCGTGCTCGCCGCGCTTGCGCGCTTCGCCCGGCTGCAACGATGACAACCGTCCACTCACGGGCTTTCCTCTGAGCGCATAGGCGTGCGCACAGGAGGGGCAGGGGGAGCGGCCGCCCCCCCTAATCATCTAAGAGGGGGGCGCAAAATCCGACCCGTACATTGATCCTTCTAGTCACCTAGGAGGGGGGGGGGGCGCAAAATCTTCCCCATACATTGACTTAGTAGTGAGGGGGGGCGCTGCGATGAACCTTTGCCCCCCCTAATGGGGAGCCCTGCGCACGCCTATGTCTGAGCGTATGGCGCATGCTCACTCCTCTTCAATAAGCACATCCGCTTAGAACAACTCAGCGCCGGATATGTACAACTCAGTCTATGTAAGATTTGAGGTGTAATAAGTACCATAATTTCTGATAATATGCTAACAATGATTATTTGCTGAGGTTTTACGTTCGCAACTACTTTATGATTATGAGGGATGCCATCGAGGAGAGCTCCGGAAATTTCGACGACCAGGTTCTTCAGCATCCACCTAAATCTAAATGCAGGTGCGGGCCTCTATCGTTTCGCCTCCATCGAAATGCGGCCGTCGCGGCCGGGATTCGATCCCACGACTTTCGGGTCAGCAGTTGAGCACCATAACCACTAGACCACCGCGGCAGGTTCTGAAAAATATACTCGAAAATTCTGAAAACACCCGCAATGTTGTATACTAACAGCAAGGAGTAATAAAACAAGAACATATATGCCTAAATCTGCTATATTATACACACTAAACATTTTTACACCCTTAAGGGCGTAAAAAGGGTGTTGATGACATTAACACCCTTTTTCGCATTGTACAACACCCTTTTTTCTTTATATACACCCTAAAAGAAGGGTGTGCGCGGAAAAAAGGTGTTAATGTCTTTCATAAGGGTGTTAATGGAAGAACGTAAGGGTGCACGTTGAAGCATTAGGCTGCATTCATGCATGCATATTAAAATCGCGTGCATTGCGCAATGCGTCTGCTGTACTGCCTTTTCTAAGGTTACGATGCCAGTGACATTACAGCAACAGGGAAATAGTGGAGCTATTGGCACAATGTTAGTTCTCGTGATATTTTATTTTCACATAGACAAATGACGAAATATCATTGCGTCACAAAATACTACAAGACTCGAGAAAATGTACAAGAAAATCAGCAAACACTTTTTTTGCACAGGCTCGAGGTGTGCCCTACCGTTTCATATTTTCCACAATATATGCCAACCGCATGAACATGTCTCACCGCAGCAACCCTCCTCCCCCTTCCTCTTTGTCGAGTCCTAAAGGAACAAAACAAGCTCAAACATGGATGCAAAAATGAAAATGAAGCGATGGCGTGCTTCTCCCGACGGCCTCCGGGGTTAAAGGTAGTAAGAAAAATGCGTTTCGAATTCAACGTCGAAGGTCCTCTGTTGCCGTTATTGTCGAAGAGCATGCGCAGCCATAACCTTGTCCATTAAAGATGACGTGAGAGGTTCGACAGAGTAAATGTAGGGGGCAGAATTGGCGCCCCCTTACAGATTACCTTGGAAAGCGGCTGCCCCCCCCCCCCTACTCCTCCCTGCTCCCGTCGTGCACACACCTTTGGATGACAGTTTCTAGGACACCGCGGACTCCATGCATGTATACCTGTCGCCTCCCATGCTGCACCGATTTAGCGCAGCGCGTGCATGACCACGCATGCTCGTAAAACTTACAGCATGACAATAAATGCAAGCCATATGCTGTAAACCCAATGATGCCTGAATGCACAGCACGACGAACGCACTGCCAACTCAAGAGTGAGAAAAGACGAAGACTACGGCAACTACGAGAGAGAGCGAGAAGTACGCACGCTATCACGCTATGACATCGTATTTGAAGTGAAGGTACACACACAGAGCGCCACTTTCAACAATGTTTATTTCGAAAACATCATAGTTAATATGCCCGTCACGCGCTGTCACAAGTGTGCGTGTACTGTGCGCTGCCGTTGCCGGGCCTTACACTTCAAATTTGCTAAACCAACAAGCCCAGTCTGCCATTCTTACATACTATCATCGCCTCCGAGATAGCGCCATAGCGCATCTTCCATCTCGGAAGCCAAGGCTGTGCGGCTGTGCGCTCCCTCCTTTGCTCCTAGCGTTCCTGGCGATGAAAACGGTCGGCAGTCACGTGATAGCGCGTAGAATCACGTGGGCTGCTCTTAGCCTGGAAGCCAGGGGTAGCCGCGCCGGCCGCGCTGTGCTTCGTCGCGCGTGGCTGTGGTTGTGCGTCGTCGTGCGGTATAGTTTGGTTTTTGTTCGCGTACAACGATGTGTTAACTTATATGTTGGGCAGCTGTGATTCATATGCGCGTGGTGTGACCCAAGATATCGCCCCTACGTTGTGCGTTAGCCATGCGTCTTCTCAGGGAAAGTGGCTGTATGCTGTCGAAAGTGGATACGTAGAGATTCAGCCGTGCCGTTGTGACGCCATTGTTGGCGGCACGGGATCTTGTCATCACGAACGTTCCAGGCGAGTACCTGTTTTTTCTTTCATGTTGCTGTGGTTAGCGTTTGTGTCAGGTGTCATTGTATGTACTCAGCGGTTCACTGCTAAATGGAACATGGAAGCTTGGCGGCCGCTGCCGCCTGCGACGAACATAGCGCAGGCGCAGCACGCGCTGTTCTGAACTCTTTCGTACTTTCGTTGTTTGCTGTCGCGCCGGCCGCGCTTCGAATCCGCACCTTGTTCTGTCTTCGTGAAGCGAGACGTTTCAGCGTCGAAAGTGCGCCGTCCGCAGTGTCTGGTAGCGGCTGTTACGCGCTTCCTGTCAACGTTACTAGACTGAATATTCTTTGTACCCGCTCCTCTCCTAACAGAGCGAAGGTGCCGCGGGTGTGGAAAGTCTCTTGTTGGGTCGACGCCGCGAGGGCCAGCTGTTTTATGGCATCTTCGACAATTCGCACCGGTGTGCAGCGGGGCGCCCAGGCGCTACGATGGTTGGCTAAACGGCGTACCACGGGCGCACCGGTGCGATTTGTCGAAGATGCCATTAGTTTCTGCGATGGACGCGCACTTCGCGGTTCATCACAAGGAACGAAGGTGGCAGCCAGTGGCGACCAGGTGCGTTTGGCTCGTCACTTATTTAAGCCGTGCGACACGCATACAACAGCGCTGTGGCAGATGGCTTCATTTTCTTATGGTGATAGGGCTGTGCCGTACTGACAAGTTCATAGATGGCCGTAATCGCGTTTTTCGTTCTTTCCGGTGTTTATCTGTAACGGCGTTGCCGCGTGCATTGGCGCTGAAGTCAGACTTATTGATAGTCATTTCGCTTTCCCAAAGGACGAAAGAACTTTTCCGTGGCGTCGGCCCTATCACGAGTTAAGGGGCGCGGTTAATCTCCGCGACAAATCGTGATCGCGGCATGCGCCAAACGGTAGGCATACGGCCAGCCACTACGACAGGGTATAGTCTTGGTTGGCGATTCGTCGCAATTACGTTTTAACCTTAGCAGGCTTAGAACGATTAGGTGTTAGTGATGTCTTATTTGAAAAACAAGAATGCGTAGCACTGAAAAGTCTTCATTTGTTCGAATTTGTCCGAATATACGGAAAAGCGCGATTTCGCATTTTTTAGTCCAATATGCTAATAACTAATATATAAGGGAAATATTCGATTTGTATTCGAAATTCCGAATACTTGCACACTCCTATGTACTACCGATCAAGCACACAACTATAATTGTTATTAAATGAGAGTAGTTGTTCGAGGGCTAGTTTCTTTGTTAGACAGAGCCAAATGAAACTAACAGCCAATTAAATAAACCTTCCTTCGCTTAATAAAGAAGTTATTACTTATTAATTGTCTGTTGGTTTCATTTGTTGCGTATATGAAGGTTATTAAAGCACAATAGTTTCGCCTAGGTTGATCACATAGCTAGTAGGTGCTCCATATAAACAATTTTTTTCAGCTCGTAAAACAGAAGCAGCTCTAGAAAAGCTTCACCACTGTGTGCACCTTCTTTTTCTAATGCACAGGGAGACCAGTAGCACCCATAGCATCAGCATTGTTCCCTTTGCCGTTTGTTCCCTGCGCAACTGATTATGCATGCCATTACACTGCCACACAATTTTCTGCATTCTACAGGACATTATGGAGCGATATGCTGTAGTTAACGGGTATGAGGAAGTTGGTGTGTATTCACGTTGTATTAGTGCGCGGACACACAAGGACACAATAAATAGCGAACACATGTTTACCATTGTGTTTGCGCTGTAGTACGAGGTGCATATGCAGTACACACTCACAATGCCTTTTATTTTTCAATGCAGGGTGACATTCTTGCAATCCCTTGTGCTCCATCTACTGACAGTGGTATTTCAGAGGTGCCATATGCTGCATCAACTAGACAGTGGCGTTCCAGTGGTTCCAAGTGCATCTACTTGCGGTTTTGCGGATTTCCCCTACCTCGCGGTCAAACATGAACATTTTGTGTTAAGGACGATGAAACGGCTTGCTGTATGAAAACGCCTGTTGTTTTACAATTTTTAGTGCAACGGGCGATTTTCGGCATCTGTTTGCTTGGATTATATTTTTAGTGTTGATATAATGCAAATGTCTGTTAGTTTTCGAGCACAGTAAGAATGTTTTAGATTTTTTGCTATTCAAGACATCTTAATAAGGAATTCATTATTTTAATTGCTGGGTAAATTTTGTGCTGGTGAATTTTAATTCTGATGTTCAGCTTGCACTCTGTGGCGAAACTGTTTCTCTTGAAAATTATGTGCAACATTCACGACAAGTTCTGCTTTAAGAACTGTAATGGTGCTGCATTAGTATCACTGCTAATCATAGCACAGAATGTGATGTATGCACTGATACACTTATGGACAGAGCAGCAGAGCGCTGTTATGTCTTTCTGTGCCTCTGTGTATAGGTTTCTCGTTAAAAGCAGCGCAGTACCAAGAAACACAAGCTTCAACTCCTGTCACCTCTAGCAATGTTCGCCCAATTATTTCAGTATTTTGTACCACTTAAAAGAGGCGTTAAACTTGCATTACTGCAACACTATGCGAGAAATTTAAAATTTGGTGATTTATATTCACTGGGGCTATAGTGCAGTTGTGCTCTACCGGAAGTGTTTCTGGTTAACCTCCCTGCCTTCTCCTTATTCTGTTTCCTTCCTTCCTGGTTGATTTTGAGTTGACTTTTCACTTCATCAAGAGCAGAATACAGGGTATTCAGAAGTCAGCTTTATTGCTTTTTTTTTATTTCAGCACCGGGAGGTACGTTATAATCACCTTTGCTGATAAGTTATGTATCCATGGAGTCACAGTGAGACAATAATTATCGCTGTCAGCCGCCCAGTTAACTATGATTGAATGAAGTACTTCTTAGTGACTGCAGCAAGCGGGCATTTTTGTATTGAAAAGCTGGAGGCAGTCGCTTTTCTACGCAGTTCCACTTGGAAGAATTCTTCTAGCATGTCTGTGCTGCGAGATATATTGCTGAAAAATTTCATTGCGATTTGCATTATTACACATGCAAGACGGTGAGCGCTGGCGCAAAGCCCCTCCCCCTCCCCCCACGCTGTTACTTCCGGCTGGCGCAATTACTGCTCGTCCCAACACGGAGGAAGATTGCGCCGGTCCACACCGCCCTGCATGCGTGATTATGCAATCCGCCATCAAACTTTGCAGCGAGATATCTCGAGCACAGGCATGCTGGAATTCTTCCTAGTGGAACCGTGTAGAAAAGGGACTGCTCCCAACTTTTCAGTACAAACGTGCCCGCTTGCTGCAGTCCCTAAAATGTTCAGTATTGAATCTTAGGTAATTTGGTGGCTGACAGCAATTACAATCGTTTCACTTTGTGTCCGTCCCCCTGGATACATGTCTGCGAAGGTGGTTTTCACATTCTTTCCAGTGCTGAGTTTTAAGAAAACCAGAAACTATAACTTTGAACACTGGTATAGTAACGTAAAGCTGTCGTTTTACTGTACAACATCCCACATTTGACGTGATTTTTTATATTGGAGTTGTGCGTTAATGTGAGAAAAAATTTTGAGAAGTGATATAGTGTTGAAATGCTGGTGCAGAGATTTCAATTGAGGGGATCAACCTACTCAACAAAATATTTACAGTGAACTGAAGCTACTGGCTCGAAAACTATTTTGAAGCAAAGTTGTAATCTTGGATTACTATTTCGTCCTCTCCATTATATTCAGTATCGAAGCATCACATATACTTTTCACAAGGCCCGTATATAGCCAGGAGGCAGAGGGGGCCATGCCCCCCCCCTCCTCCTGAAGTTCTTATGGAGGGGGATGTTTTACCGAAAAAAAATATGAAAATGGGTGTTTTTCAGGGCTTTCAGCAAATGCCTCCTCCCCCCCCCCCCTCCCTCCTCGAAAAAAACTCCTGGCTACGGGCCTGCTTTTCACAATGACTTTTTATTACAATGCTATGTAAAAAAATGCATAATAGGATTCAGTTACTGTTTTACAATTCGAGTTTTGGTATCGCCTTCGTTAACGTTTCCATTGTGGTCTTTTTTTTGCAAGGCCATCAAAACTGAAGCTTACATTCTTTCAAATTTCTTTTCATACAAAACAAATTGTTTTCAAGTATCAGGCACCGTCATTAGCAGGGTCGATCAGCTGATGTTTGTTTGTTGTCAAAGTGCACATAACATGCGAATTTTGTTGTACGTAAAAGAAGTTTGATAATTACCCATGTCTGTTTTTTTTCCAATTTTTCGTACCTTTCTGTATCACAGCAGACAATAAATATTTTAGATATTTTTTTTTCAAAATCAAGCGTTATGTCTTGCAGACCAGTGTGGCTGGATGTGCAAGCCATATTAAGCATTGCTTTGTACATATGCTCGTACATGATGTTGTATATACATATTTATTACTACTTCTGATTTCATTTCATGATCCTTAATATGCAGCACAAGTGGGTGATGACCGAATTTGAAGCTTCAGATGAGCACACGAGGCTTACGCATGGATCACTGCAGATTTCACTAATTCGGGGTGTCTTTCCAACCGAGCCTTCCTTATGCGAACACGACCTTTGCCAAACCAATATGAAGGCGCGTTTGTACAAAGGAAACAGACTCGGTAGTACATCCCGAATTAATGATATCCACAGGAACACATGCATGACGCCCTTTGTGGCCACCTGAAGCTTCTGTTTCGGCCATTAAACATGACGCGAAATGAATGGCGTACACCCTTCCAGCACCCATACAAAAGGGTGTTAATACGTGCTAACACCCTAACACCCCACAAAATTTTTGCTGAACACCCTTTCTCTAGGGTGTTAAATTGACACCCTAATTGAAGGGTGTTGTCAATAACACCCTAAGGGTGTCCGTCTGGCGACAAGCCGATTTACACCCTTAAGGGTGTAAAAATGTTTGTGTGTATTCCACTTCAATTTCTTACCACAGATGACAGTTTCAGTGTTCTATCTGATAGCTACAAAAATGCTTTTCCCCCTCGTTGACACTTTTTCCTCGTTTTATCGCCGCCAATCTTCCCCATCTGTGTGACTGACTAGCTCAATCCGAGTTAGTATTTCTAGTGTCACAAATATCACAAGACTGGACCCGTGGTGAGTAGTTGGGCTTGCCCAATTTCTGTGGCACATACGGGCTAAAAGTTTTGCGTACATAAGACGGACGTATTTTGGTTTCGCCTAGCCATATCCAGTTTCACTGTAATAAATAAATAGATTCACCACACTTCACTGTATGCAGCATGTCCACCGTAGTCTCCTTATCGTGTATAATTTGCAAGGGTGCCAGAAACCTTGACATTAGACAGGGGCGGTAGTGCGTTGCTCGTGACCCGTATTTGGTAGCTTTATCGCTGGACCTTTTTCTGCAACTCGTGCTTCGAGTTGTCGATTAATCCACCCTCGTGCTGTCACTTTCTTGCCACCTGGGTGGCGCAATCGGTAGAGCGACCGCTCCGGAAAGGTGTTGGGCCCGTGTTCGAACCCCGGACCAGGACGTGTTTTTGTCAACTATAGAAAGTTTTCCTTTCTGAGATATCTGTGTGGTTTTCCTTGTAGCTTTGTGCTACAAACGGGTGAGTGCCAATTTTCCCTTTCACGGACTCAGTACACGCTACTGCTGTTTTAGTTGCTGGCAGGACATTGTATTACCATTGGGTGAAGTCGTGCTCACGTACCCACTTATTCTGTGCACGACAGTGGCAACATGTGTTTGAATTCAAGTCTGAGGAACAAGGAACACAATCAGTATCAACACTTCGCACTGTGGCGCCACTGACCTTGTAGAGCTGAAGGCTATTCGTGAACCGTCGCCTATATTCGATGGCTCCTCCTTATACTACCCTCGTCTGCCTTGTGTACCGCCTTTAGATTAGTCTCACGTTTACCAAGCCGCACTCGTTTCTCATTCGAGTTGCCGACAGCCCATTATGTGGCATTTGAGGCTGTTATTAAACAATTGTACATCTTCCATCCATCTGCCCCGTTATAGGACGCAGATTCAGGTGCTGTGCACCGCTTTTCATAGATTATGCACAGCCGGCCACTGTCAGAACAAAGTGGTCAGAACGGAAAAATTTGCGAAACGAGCATATCCGGAAAAAACTGTCCATTGCATGCATTTTACAGGCCTGCGATATATGATCTGATAGTGATGCATGTCGGGGTAAAATCTGTGCAAAATATTTCGTTTTGCTATCTCTTCTTCCTCTCTTCTCAGCTTTCTAAATCATTTCATAAAGCAGATTTTTGTCTGGTTAACTTTCCCACCTTCTCTCAGTGACACATCTAAGATAATACGACCGAAACTTTTCACTGACAGCCGCTGTCAATGAAAAATTGAAAGCTTTGTGTTCCCCTTCATCTCTAATTATGAACCTTCTTCCGCAGAACTCAATATATTCGTGAACAAATGTATTATTAGTACAAGCAGGTTTATAGTAGGTCTGATTTCTTTGTTTAACAGCATACACAACGCACGCAGACCGCGCTAATGCTGCAGGTGCACACAGCTTATTGACTACCTTACAGTGGCTTTAGCATTGAACTACAAGTGGTTCTAGTACTGTGCCTCTAAACGCGCCAGCCTTCCTAGGTTAGTGACCTTCGACGGCCCATATTAATGCTCTAGCGCGCACGCGTTGGGTACTCTTTTTGTTGCCGTATTGCCATGACGACCTTGCACAAAAGCAAGGCACTTTGCGCAATGAGAATGCTCCTTTATAATTAAGTTCTCATCCATGATGCGTTGCGATGCTTCACTGATCGATGCGGAAATACGAACAACGCCCATACTCTGCCACATGTCGCATGCTTCGACATCGGGCGAACCGCTCGTCCCGTATGCAAGCGAACAATACACGCCAGCATGTCATAATCTGGCCTTACACTTTATTGACACACGCGGCTATTCTCTTGTAAGCCGTGCTAGCCTTGTGAGCTTTTGTGGTACCGTTTGTTCAGAGACATGCCTCCTGCAAGCGAAGTCCTTGATTTGGACACGGTAGCCCTAATGAAGAATAGCAATTTCGCAGTGGTAGAGAGCGGCGACTATTCTTGTCACTGGCGTACTGAATCATGAAGCCTGAGCTCTCCATGTGTGCCATGTAGGGCACGTGGGTGTTGTCAAGCCTCACCAAAGGGACACTAAAGAGAAACAATGAATCGGTTTAGATTGATAAATTGTACTTTGAGCACTATAATGTCGTTAATTTCACCATCATAGGTGCATTAATAAAGGAGAAAATGAAGTTCAAAGTTTCATTTTTAAATTTCGCGCCAAGATCTCCACGCGTGACGTCATGGATTTCAAACTGTATTTATCGTATTTTGGCGGCATTGGCTCAACAAAATTTCCTCATACTTGGTATGTTAACTCTATGGCCCCTTCAGAAGACAGTGCACTTCATTTTTACCGTTTAGAAACTACGTAGTCCTTAGTAGGCGCCGTCAAAATATGTGACGTCACGACGAATGGTGCGGAAACTTCAAGGTGGCGCTGCCACCCACATTTTCTTTTTGCGCGATTTCTCGCTTACTAAACGCCTTCTCGCAGCAAGTATGGTGTTTTTGGTATCGTGAAAGAGTAGTTTACTATTACGAGAAACATCGTTTAGCTCTTTAGTGTCCCTTTAAGACTTTTTGTCCGCGTCCCCAAACGTCACGTGCTGTTTGAATAAAGTTTGAACTTTGCAATGAAAGACGGTTCGACTCGTGTAAGACGAACTCGCGGCATCAATTTTCTCTTTGCAACGGACAGTTGTTAATTAGAGATGCTACTCTCCGCATGACATTTTCCTGGCAACTTCGTTTTCTTTTCTCGCAATGCACACAGCATCCGTACCAAATGACCCACCCGTAAAAGCATCCATCATTTGTAACTGGATCATACCGTGGACAACCTATGTTTTGTACTTACCGGTGTCTCGTGAGATGAAGCTGCAGTAACGCCGTCAGTCTTGACATGGACGCAACCTCTCGCAATGTAACCAGTATCTCCAGGGCGGCTTCTTTCTCTTGTCGCACTTCACGTGAGCCGGCAACATGGCTTCATAAGTTTCCACGTGTGTCAATAGTTTACCATTACACCTCAACTTACAAATAAGCCGTGCTCTTTAGATTAACTACTTCATTTCCAAAACTATCTTTATTTTTTCTTAAGCAGCAGTGTAAACTAACCACACCAGTAATCGACACCCTTTCCTCATTAGAATGGCAGGAAATTTTCAGATGCAAAGAGACGATTTCCGCCCTATTTCTGAACGTTCTTCATTCACTGCGTAAGGAAAAGCGCTCTGTGCTAATCTCGAAAAACTTGACCAGCATCGCCTATGGAATGTGTAGTCACTAAGCCCTAGTTTCCTTAGAAGCACCGTTTGTTCGTTGCTCATCAGTTATATCCCTGCTTCCCCCCCCCGCCCCTTTCCTCAGAGCAGCCTACGACACTTGTCTACTTTTCTGACTCAGAGCTCTTTGCTCGCCCTCACTCCCACTGGCTGTCTCCCAATCGGTCACTAAAGCTCTTTCTGAAAATTCCAAACGAATAAGGACGCATTCGTGAACATTGAATTTCTCTACAGTACGTGGCTGATGCGTGGCTGCTGTATAAATTTTCAAACACTATATAGAGAATGTATATTTTGCGCTAAAGAAAAGCACAGGAATACGCCGCTATGTGTCTCATTCACAGGTGTTAAGTGATCTAAATTTTCTTAAGCTGTTCCGCAGCGTTTTTATGCGGCTTCAACGTTTGGTGGAGCACCTTACTGCACTTTGTATTTCAGTTTATACTTTCATCGAGACAGTTCTAGACTACTTTAACTTTGATGTTAATGTTTCAGGAGGAGTAGCACGTTGTAAATGTAGCTTTTCTTTTTCTTTTTTTCCCCCTCCGTTTTAGAGTCTGAAGCTTCGGTGCTTGTTACAGATTTTGCTCCACCTCTTCACGGATATCGATCCGCTTCGCTCGGCAACCACTTACAAAGTTCCAGTCTCCAAAAATCACGATGAATACTTACAAGCAATCCCGATATTTGTGTTGCCACCAACGCACGATTTCAGGCAACACTGGCTGCTTATGTAGACGACTGGTGCCAGAATGCCACTTCGCCATGAGTGAGATCAATGATTCTGAGGGAAACAGTCGTGTTTAAAAAAAGCAAAAAAAAAATGATGTTGCATTTTGTTTTTTCAGAACACCGAGAGTTGATGTTCTTAGTGTTGCACCTCGGCCCTAAGACGTCGCATTATGATGTAACCTTGCGTCATTGGTTTAAGCCAGCACTTTTTTCCAGTGGCACATCGGTGTTGATAACCTGAAAGTAACAGATAGTTACAGCACTATTAAATCACGTAGAGTATACACTATCCACTGTTCACTGAATAAGAGGGGAAAGTGAAATATATATAGCAACATATTTGCGATAGAAACGCGAGGCGCATCCATTCAGCTGCCTTACAAAATAATATGCAGCGCAAAGGCAGCCGTTCATCACCCATTCAAATCGCATTCTATTTAAGTCAGTGCGTGCGCAAGCATTCATTAAAAGGCCCTTTAATTGTCGCAGTGAGGGCCGTACGCGTCCATTTTCTTGCTGTAAAGTCACCGAGGTATTTCCACCGAGACTAACGTAATGCTAAGCAGCGTGCCGATCATCGTACCGAAGCGACAAAATACTCATGGCAAACGTGGAAATTGACATCTTCAGTATTGTAAATGCGGAGAGCTCGATGAGTCAAGGAATCTAGGAGGTACGCTTGACAGGTATCGGAACAGACTAGAAACATAGAAAAGCGTGTCAATGAGCACGCGTCGTAGCGTAACAACTACAACTCGAGGCTGCTGTTGGTTTTCAGTGGCGTGCCTGCACAAGCAATCGCAGCGTCTACACCGCCGACACGGTAGAAACTTACTCGTGTCTTCATGAAAACCTACGTCACCTCTCCCAAAAGTCAACCGCTTTGCTGAACGTCGGATTCTATGAGCATTGCTTTTATTCCCGAGAAGCGCGATAACAAACCACCACCTTCTCAGAAAGGGTAAGTGGGAGATCGGGAAGGGCAAAGAATAACGACCCATTCTGCTCTCGTGCGGTTGGCGCCGACGAGCGCCGGCGCTCTGCTGGCAGCCTTTCGTGTACGGGGACGTATAGCAGCGGCACCGCGATGCTACGAGCACTCAGCCGCGGCCGCTAGCTGCACTTCTGGTGTTACGACTGTTGGTGCATTACCTTGATGAGGACGTCCTGGTATTCGCGATCCGACAGCTTGTAGCGCGACGGCAGCCGGATATTTGCGCGCTTCAGCACCAGCTCCAGCTCTTCAACGTCGAATATGGGCACCGGGTCGATGTGGTTCTTGAAGATTAGCTGCCCGAGGTATTCCACGTAATGCATTCTGTGGACAGGTAAGAGAGCATTGAGCTCGAAATGGCGCATATAATCAGGTAAGCTAGCACGTCTTGAGGTGCCACGACGAAAAATTGTGCGAGATGCACTTGGCGGTATCTGCCGTTGTTAGACGAACAGCAGCAAAGTGAACCAGGTGGGTTTCAATAGTGCTCCATTTCATGCACATGACCTCCACTTGATACTTCTTCCTAGGCGCGCACCAATCTCGAGCCATGGGGCATAAGCTTTTTATAACATATGCACGCAGTTATTCCAGTAAATGCTTGGTTTGCCGATGTGTACCATGCCAAATTATTATATATATATATAGATATATATATATATAGATATATAATATATATATAATATATATCTATTAATATATATATATATATTATATATATATATATATTTGTAAAGATAACTCATCACTGGGAAGCAGCGCAGAAGACCGTCATTGCTGCTCTGGAGAATTTGAGACTCCTGTAAGCAGATTCATTCATAGACCTAGATTTAATTTTACGGGCCATTAAACTTACTGAGGACTACACCGAGAAGAGGCCACCACTACTATAGTTAACGTCACAATAGCGGTACCAACAAAAGAGTTGAGCCGGAATTGCGCGGGCCGCTGTACCATCGAGATCTCATGGTGAATTACATAGGCCTCTTATTTAATACAGTTCGCTTTAAACCTTTGTGTCTGTGGTACAGGATGATCGTTGATGAAAAATACCAAAATGCGGAGCCTTTTTATTTGCGGCTGTAATTCATTATGCTCTCGTTCACAACCAACCCTCGCGAACTTGTCTTCAGTTTCACATATATTCTTGTGGCTTTTTATGGGTACATGAAAACGCAGTCCTGACGTGTTCAGGCCGGATTTCTTCATGAGCTCCATTTCGTAACGAACAATTTAGCTCTGCGTGCTGCGCCCTAACTGCATTTTGAAGCCCGTCAGCGTGGCTGCTTTCAAAGCAGCTGCTGTGTGATTAAATTTCTCGTCTCGACAAAAAATAAAGCATAACGCCACGTGGTCTGAGTCAACTTGCGCTATCACGTGTCGATGGCATATACCTCAATAGTGCATGTTTGCACTAATAAATCGACGACCTCGGTTAAATCCCAGCGACTGCTTTCATCATCCCAGTGTTGTCTGTTCGCTGATGCTTTGATCTCGCTATAACACGTCACAATGAACAATTCGGTGGGTTGGAGATGAAGTCGCCACGCGGAGGCAGAATTGGTTTTTCGCAACACTATTTCAACGTCGCCTCGTTTCGCAGGACAGATGCTAACGCAACTTTCGTACTACATTATGCACATTACCACAGCAGGTTACTAGATTCTACAAGGCAAGCATTATCACCGGCCATATGTCGGGGCGCTACACAACGCTATTAAAAGCCACCGAGACTTCGGCTTAACACTTTGCTCACCACTGTCTCCAGCCTATCGGCCATACGGCCAGTTCGAAGTATGAAACTATACCCTGCCGAAGACTCTCTTGGCCTATGGTTTGAGCCTGATCGCTGTACTTGAGACAAAATAGCAATCCATGATTTCATTTTTGGCACTTCCTCGAAGTATTCGTTTGAGTCCTTTGTGGCCTGTATGTCAGGTCACAAAGGTCATTCTCACTTTCTTTAGAGATTACCCAGTGGATATTCGAGAGTAATGAGCACGCTTAGTGTTTAATTATTCATTTTTATCTCATAATCATCACTTTAGTATTTTCCTAACAAGGATTGAAAGCTGGGCAAGTTGGTACGGGAACATATTCAGAAAAAACTGCGCAGCAGGCCGAGGCACCAAGAAAGAAATGACGAAAACGAGCGCTCGTTTTCGCCATTTCTTTCTTGGTGCCTCGTCCTGCTGCGCTGTTTTTCTGAAGATAGTATTTTCCTGTTGCTCCCCTTGCCCCAACTTTGACTAGCTGACTACAGGGCACAGTCCTTCATGCTGACATCGACTTTTTTCTTATGTAAATCAACGTCTTTTCAAATAGTTTGGCAGCGTAATTTATTGCGTTTAGCTGACGCTATGAATTTACCCAAGATAGCTAAATTGCCACACGCTTGTATTTGCATACACCCCCCCTCCCTTCCTTTCTATCTTGTTACGTCGCATATGAACCCGTTCCGAAGTAGCTGATCTGTGCTAGTTAGTTGGATTACACATGCGACGAAAACGGGAAAGAGGATTTAGCAACACGATCTCATTAAGGCGAGAAAAAAAATGGCCATTTGAAGGGCGTCCTTAGTCGATTAGCGTGCGCTGGAAGATTACTCCACAAATCACTGCACCTCATTCGTTCCGTTATGAGTGTTGCATAAATTGATAGGCAGAAACAAGTAAGTTATAAGAACTTTTGGTTCGAGGAGTTATGTGGAAGATCGACTTCAAGTGCTAAGGAAACCAGTTTCTAAGGATACAGCTGTGTTGGATCCTGAGTTAAGCCACGGTTACTACCATCGGCACAAATCCAGAAACGCAACAGCGTACTTGAGTCGTGCCGACTGATGCGTGTTGGCATTCATGCTCGCAGCACATGCGAGAGGAACGGACGGAATCGTCTGCTGAGCACGTCATCCGACAAAGAGGCTCGTAGAGCGTAGCCTCAGAGATTCCTTCGTTGCCTATACCTGCACAATCCTGCCGTGCCTTCTTCCACCGTTCTACCACATACGTCGTCCTTGAAGCCATCTCTGGTCTCTTTTGTTCAGGAACTTGGCAGCGGGCAGTCTTGACCCAGTGAGCTGGTGGGTCTCGATTGAAGCTACCTTGGTTTTCCTGCAAGATGTTAATCGTCGTACATACAAGATTTAGTAAAAAGAACAGGCACACGGACGAGGCATTGACGACACGCGCATCAAGGCTGCACATTTTAACAAGTGTAAATGTGTATACGTTGGTTGCTTGAAAAGCTGTCATTAACAGTTCGGCATAGCTTCGATGATGCGATTCTCACTCTTTCTACCCTACTGGTTAAATGCTTATTAAAACGTTTCTTGCTAATTGCTTGCACAGTACACATGCTGTTATGATGCACAGTTTATATTCTCTCCTCAAAAGTTCGTGCAACAAAGTAAATTACAGGTTTTGTTCTCGCATTTGCTGAACCAAACAATAATACACAATGATAAACTGAAGGGCAACTATTGCTTGTTGAAAAAAAGAGTCATAAGTATCACAAGCCGTGAATTCAACTTACCAACGTCATTTATTTATTTATTTATTTATTTATTTATTTATTTATTTATTTATTTATTTATTTATTTATTTATTTATTTATTTATTTATTTATTTATAGATACTGCGATCTTTCACTTGAAAGACCATCGCAGGGTGGGAATATTAGACAAAAGCTACAGACACGAAACAAACAATCAAGATACATTAAAACAATAAATAAAATGCGATATACACGAGTATACTCTGAAACACTATTTGCAATAATTACAATATAACGTATTATACAATGCAATAATTAGTGAGAGCTTATGTGAAGCTGTTTTCAAACAATGACAGCGTGCTATGTAATGCAATATCAGTTGTAAGTTTATTCCAATCATTGAGAGTTATCGCAAAAAAAGGAATACTTGTAGCGGTTAATCCATGAAGTTTTAGGAGCTATAGTTTTACTGTGTCGCTTGTGAGTGGCATTACCAGAGGAGTGCCGAATAATACCTGAAGTGTCAGCATTTAAATGACCATTAAATAATTGGAAGAAAATCTTTAGGGGGCAAAAACAGATTGCAGGCCATTTCTCATTAATAGGTCAGACACTGACGTCCCACCTGCTAAACGTACAGCTGTCTGCTAAACGTGCAGTTAAACGTATTACATTTGCCTGTTCTGCTGCATCTATGTTAAATGTGCTGAATACATAGACTCTCATTCAGTTTCTCTTTCTTTGATGTACATAAGGCTCGATAATTTCATGCACTGTGATCCCGACGAGATAAACGTTTACACCACCATGTTGCGTAGTGTGCATGGTAAAAAATCAGCAGATCCCACGCCTTGTAGGAATCGCTTTCATGCGAAGCAGACAGCGAGTAGTTCTATGCAGCATTTTTTGGCTTTGAGCCATGCGTTACGAGTTGTAAGGACGAGTTTTTGTAAGTGTAGTAGTCGTATGCGCGTCGTGGGCTTACCAGGCAAGTCGACAACACTGGCATTTAAAGGGTAACTTGTGGTCTGACGTAACGTCAGAACTCACGTTAGAGCACAGACGTCAGTACTATCGAAATGAAGTGCACTTTAAGGTGCGATGATGTGAATATCTTACGTAACTTAGTTAGAGGATTCCTCCGGGGTCGAGCAACGCTTAAATATAGATTGCTGAATCGTAGGAACAAAAATGTAATGTTTATTAGACTGCTACAAAAGCGAAGTCAACACTGGAACCACAACTGACGTTAACCTACATGATATATGTAGTGTTTATTGCTTTGTTATAAAATTAGATAGCCAACACTACAACTACAATTGACGCTGCATCGGCATTACACCTGCATAGAGTGGCTTTCCAAAGCAGTTTCTAGACCTGGCCTGGCGTGGCTCTGTGGTAGAATACCTGACTGCCACGCAGAATGCTTGGGTCCGATTCCTGTTGGGATCCTAATTTTTACTCCTTACATTCGTCAGGTCAACGCTGCCGATGTCGGTTTTTCTTAACTATCTCGCATTTAAATTATCAATGTCTGTTCTCCCCGTTCCTGGGTAGATATAAACTGTCAGTCACCAGTGGCGCATACCCGTATACCGCGGCCCGTGGTATACGGGGAAAGGGTTTCACGACGTACGGGACAAGATTTTTACGTTGTTCATGTCATGACCAGACAGTCATATTCGTCAAACCCTTTTACCCTCCCATGCCAATTTTGGTCTACACCAAGTTAAGGAGGCGATCAGGAGAGCACCCAGACTTAGGCGGATAGATAGATAGATAGATAGATAGATAGATAGATAGATAGATAGATAGATAGATAGATAGATAGATAGATAGATAGATAGATAGATAGATAGATAGATAGATAGATAGATAGAAAGAAAGAAAGAAAGAAAGAAAGAAAGAAAGAAAGAAAGAAAGAAAGAAAGAAAGAAAGAAAGAAAGAAAGAAAGAAAGAAAGAAAGAAAGAAAGAAACGCTCAAAGTGTGTTGGGTTCGCCAAGAAATGCTTCGCATTTAATGAACAGAAGACTATATGAGAGAAAAGTTTCGACAGAATGTACAGTGCAAACGAAAATTATTATTTAGTTTTATGTCCGCATACATACTGGCTGCAAAACGTTATAACATTGGTTCTTCTTTAACATTGGCTGAATTGCGCACAACACGATAGCACGGAAAAAGTAGTTGGCCGCACGAGTGCTGACTTTAGATATTTATTGTCGAAGTACATCAAAAGCTATCGTCTAAAAACAAGATGCAAGTTCTAAAGATCAATACGAATTAGAGCGTGTAAACTGCGTCCGAACGACGCAAAGAATCAGCAGGATTAATGAAACGATTTCTCAAAGGGATACCACTTGGCTGCTTAACCAAGTTATAAAGGCATGACTAACACATATGGAAACATCCTTTAATGTGAAAAACCATAGCTGTCTATTCAGCTAAACTCCATCGGTACATAGATACAGGATCATGAGTCAAAGTGGCTCGCGCTTACATTGACAAAAATATGCCACCTATACATACGGCTCCTTTGAGCGAGCTTTGGTGCCCCCAAAGCCTAATGTTCAAACAGGAGCCCGTCTGCCTAATGCAACTGCGCCTACATGACAAATGCATGCGGTAGAGCGACCCGATTTATTGGAGGCAAATATTAGCCGTCTGCTTGGCGGCCGATTACGTCTGTTTCCGTGACCCCTGTCTGCTCAGGCGCTTACGAAGGACTGAGTAAATCGCCCTCGGCTTGCGCCTGGTCGACAACAGAATTCACATCGTTTAGGAGAGCAACGTTTCTTTGTCATAGCGTTATCCCATGAACGGGATTACCGCAAGAACACCTTTTGCGCACCCTTCTTAAATTCTCCTGGTGCCGCCTTGATTGCTGTGAATAACATTTAGCAAGCGAATAGAGTATTTGTCTTCTAATTGGTCGTAGTCGAGAAGCCGCAGGTACAGGTGATGCCACTCTTGAAAAATGAATGGAACGAGGGCCAAATTCACAAATCTTCTTGCTGGTATTTGATCTCTGTCATTGGATGGCCTCCCTCGATAATAATACGACCATCGTTAGGATTAGCTGAAACAATTGCAGAGTATACGAAATATTCGTGAATGCTGGTCCATATGCCTATCAGAGTGCTTTAAGCAACCACCGTAACCAGCTTCAAAAGCTTGTAGCAAGATGGTAAGTTGGGCCAGTTGGATTACGTTCATAATTGAAAATTTTGTTGAAGCGCACCAAAAAACAGACGGACAGAAGAGACTGACAAGGACAGCGCTTGCTCTCACAACTGAAGTTTTATTGGACAGAAAAAAGGTATTTAAAGCGGTTACATGGCTCTTCGCGCATGTGCAACAGAACAGGGTGCAACAGAAACCACTCGTATCGGGATTGCATAATAGTTGCTGTTGTCATTTAATATATTTTGCAAATACTAAGTGTCGAGATACGCGTATTCTTTATCGTGCAGAACATTCGTAGCTTGGCTAACACAATCATGTCCCCTCTTTCGGATGTGGTAAGATTCCACTATCTCACGTGTTAGCTGATCCTTGTGCCGAAATATTATTTCTGTTTCTTTAAACACGGGGTAACATCCGCAGATTGTACAGTGATCTGCAAGATGAGAGTTGCCTGATGCCTTAACAGATGCGTGGTGTTCTCTAAGGCGGTCGTTCACGCATCTTCCCGACTGGCCTATGTAGACTTTTCCACAAGAAAAAGGTGTCATATATACCACTCCCATTACGCACTTCACGAACATGTTTCTGTGTTTTACGGAGCAAGCTTTCGAACCTATGGGCTTATTAACGCGTGGACACAGGCTTGCTAGTTTGGTTTTCGCCGAAAATTTCACGTCTACCCTGTATCTATTACCAACGTGCTTTAGGTTGTGTGCCAACTTGTGTACGTATGGAATGACAGCCATTTCCCTCGCTTATTTGTCTCCGAACTGGATCTTTGTTTTTTGCCCTTTATTTCTCTGGCTAGGGCCGTGCACACTGAAGAAAATAACTGTTTCGGGTAACCTGCCTTTTGGAATTTTTCCACCTGACTCTTGAAACTTTCACTGATTAGATGCCCACACGATTTCTGCAAAGCTGACATAAAACAAGATTTCACTATTCCCCTCTTACCAACTTTGAGTGCCCAGACGCGTAATCTAGGACTGGCTTAGCGCTTCTTGGTTGATAACACCAGCAGATGTGTTCCCCACCAAAATTTCAATTTTAAATCCAAGAATTGCAACTCGTTATTTTTAGGCTGCTCGGTAGTGAACTCAAGGCCCATGCTACTTTCCTTAAACACCTTTAACACGTTCACTACCTCTCGGGAAGGATCAATGCCATGTGTGAATATCAGGAAGTCATCCACATACCTGAAGATATGTTTAACAATTCCAGAAATGTGCTGCTCAATTCCTTTGTCAAATTTACTCAAAAAAATTTCGCTAAGGATAGGCGCTACAGATGAGCCTATACATATTCCAGATCGCTGGATGAAAGGCCTAACTTCCCATGAAAGAAAGGTAGACCTTAAATAAAACGACAGCAGCTCCAGGAATGATGCTACGTTGACACGGGATTTTTCGCAAAATCCATTTCGTCATTTTGGATAGTAATGCAGTCCTTTACGGTCACCATCATTTTATCGTGAGGTATGGAGTAGAACAAATCCTGAATGTCAATGCTGAAGGCATAACTACGACATGGATACATTCTGAAAAAACTTTGCCAATTGCATTGAATTTTTTAGACGATAAGGATCATCCACAGTAAGGCCTCCAAGTTCCTTTGCAAATAACTGGACACCACTTTTTGCCAGGTATCCCTCTCAGAAACAATAGCCCTAAACGGTAAACCAGGCTTGTGAAACCGGGCAAACCAGGCAGGTTTGACAAAGGAATTGAGCAGCACATTTCTGGAATTGTTAAACATATCTTCAGGTATGTGGATGACTTCCTGATATTCACACATGGCATTGATCCTTCCCGAGAGGTAGTGAACGTGTTAAAGGTGTTTAAGGAAAGTAGCATGGGCCTTGAGTTCACTACCGAGCAGCCTAAAAATAACGAGTTGCAATTCTTGGATTTAAAATTGAAATTGGTGGGGAACACATCTGCTGGTGTTATCAACCAAGAAGCGCTAAGCCAGTCCTAGATTACGCGTCTGGGCACTCAAAGTTGGTAAAGAGGGGAATAGTGAAATCTTGTTTTATGTCAGCTTGCAGAAATCGTGTGGGCATCTAATCAGTGAAAGTTTCAAGAGTCAGGTGGAAAAATTCCAAAAGGCAGGTTACCCGAAACAGTTAATTTTCTCAGTGTGCACGGCCCTAGCCAGAGAAAATAAAGGGCAAAAAAACAAAGATCCAGTTCGGAGACAAATAAGCGAGGGAAAATGGCTGTCATTCCATACGTACACAAGTTGGCACACAACCTAAAGCACGTTGGTAATAGATACAGGGTAGACGTGAAATTTTCGGCGAAAACCAAACTAGCAAGCCTGTGTCCACGCGTTAATAAGCCCATAGGTTCGAAAGCTTGCTCCGTAAAACACAGAAACATGTTCGGGAAGTGCGTAATGGGAGTGGTATATATGACACCTTTTTCTTGGTGGAAAAGTCTACATAGGCCAGTCGGGAAGATGCGTGAACGACCGCCTTAGAGAACACACACGCATCTGTTAAGGCATCAGGCAACTCTCATCTTGCAGATCACTGTAGAATCTGCTTTTGTGTGATCCATCGCCAAGACGTGGTGCCTTTCCTCGAGCATCTGAACTCTTGTTCCAAGCATCCAGTTCACCATGGAACAAGAAAATAATGGACATATTGCCTTCCTCAACGCCCTTGTAAGACGGTCAGCCAAAGGGATAACCAGTGTGGTTCGGAAGCCGACCACACGGGTAGATAACTAAGGTTTGACTCTGCGCATACTATAGGGCAAAAACGCTCCGTTGCCGCTGCTCTCTTCTTCGCGCAATGCCCATCTGCTCTGAGCCTGGTCGCCCAAGCAAGAGCTACACTCTTAATCAAATCTGGCTAACGCATGCCCTGTAGGCGGGACGCTTCAAAACTCAGGAAAACTCCCGGCTATAGTAGGCCTTCGAAAAGGAATTAGCCGTGACAAGTGTATATAAAAAACGTGCACCCTTCACCGCCCCTTTAGACGGCCTGCAGTATTAGTGGCGCGTCGGTGCGGGCCGCGTAATGAGAATCCTGGCTACAGCTCAGCGTATGCTCCCACGTGTTATAACTTGTCGGCGCAAGGGTCGGTGTATACGCATGCGCCGACAGCGTCCGCCGCAAAGGCGAGCTATGCTGCGAGGAGGTATACGCATGGAGCTAACTACGCTACAACTACGCACTGTCTCTTGCGTGCCTGAAAGGGAATACGGGCCGCTACGCTCTCCGTTGCACTCCGCTTCTGCTGTTTTTGCGCAGAGAAAAGAAAGGAAGGACCTAAAAACGAGAGTTCGAAGATATTGTGCGACGGGAAGGGGTTGCATTCTTGGCGCGACATGGGTTAGTTCTAGCGCATTCTACGACAGCGGCGGATGTTTGATAGGTTGGTGTGGTTTGTTGAGCGTGCCGCGTGAGCCGGTACTCGGCCGCCATGGAAAAGTTCTCTTATCTCAATATTAAGGGGGTGTTGCGAGGACATAGCGACATCCCCTTGGACGTGCAATGGCTGCACGCAAGCTGTTGACGCAGGATTACACGACGCTTTCGCGCCATTTCTGTCTAGCTGGTGCGCACACTGCGGACACAGCCCGGCGCATCATACCTGCCTGTGGTGAGTGCTGTTCTTTCTTCACATATATGTTCGTGCTGTTAGCGTTCACATTGTTGCATGCTTGCGCTTATGTATATGAATGACGCATTGAACCGCCAGAATATTCTTTTGCCGGCTTTTGAAATAACTATACGAGCATGCGTACGAGTAACTTAGGAGCATACGAGTGCTTATCTTTGTTGTAATCGTCATCCGTCTCTATAGTCGCGCACGTGTTATCGCGCGGGTCGCATTTATTGTGAACTCTCATACAGTTGAGACGCTTTCGTCGCTCTTGACAGGTGTCACCGAGATGATCAATGCGTGTTGCTTGACAAGCTGTGTAATTTTAGCTCTCGCGTGGCTTCTTATCTTTCGGCTAGCAACTGTTCTCTGCATTTTATGGTCAATGATACAGTGCGTCAATCAAAGGAAGCATATTTTTGCTAGCAGCTGAACGATATTAGGATCTGCTTGCATTGTAGGTCGTTATATATTTGGCATTTACATTTCTTTTTTTTTACCTTTAGGAAGCGGAAAAATTTTTCCACAATCAAAAAGTAATGAAACTGCACTTACCAGTACCGAAGACGTTAGTAGGTTTCATTGGATCAGGCGCTCATAGATGCGACTAGCTTCATGTCATGTTTTTAGGAGGCAAAATCAGCAATTTCACTTTCTGAATAGCGACAGTCTTTAAAACGCGGTTTGCGGCCGAATTTCTAACAAGTTTTAAAGCCAGCCTCATTCATGCCGTGAATACATGTGCGTATTTACTGTGGTCCCTTCACTTATTTCTGTGGGTCTGGTCACATTTGCCCATTCGTCTTATGCAGTGCCATGTCAAGTGTGGGCAAGTACATCAGTGCATCATGCACCGGCTGTGGTGCCTGTGCAAACTGCCAAATCTCGATGAAGGTAAAGTAATGCGTCATATGTAATTTAGGCGTTAGCTAGTTGATGGCATTTTTGTTCTCTCATCTATCATTTCATGCGATGCAACAGCGATATATAACCGTGGTTGTATAAAAGTACTGTTGTTCGTTGGCAGCTTATTATTTATGTTGGATTGCTCATTGTTAATGTTATTACAGAGAAGTGAAGTGCATACAGCAGTCGTAATAAGGGATATAATTGTTGTTCATCCTCGTGATAGTAGTACAGACAGAATTTGAATACGTTTGCAGGTGACAAAAACTTCTGACACAAAGCCAGGCGCAATTTTATCGAGTAACTGGCCAGGAGCTCACACCTTGCAGGGTCTCCAGCAGCAGCAGCAACACCGGCCGTGGTGTTGTTTACAATGCCGTAACTGAGCATACGATCTTTCTTTATGTTTTCATTCATTTTCTTTTTGTGTGTGTGTGTGTTTCACTCCTCCCATCTAAATATCGCAGCCGAGCATTGACCCGCCGCAGCGAATTAATTTTAATCATGCATTGGCTCCTACCATTCAAATATTTGCCGTAACTGGCATTCCCCTGGTATTAAAGTTAATTCGTTTGCAATATTGTGCAATAGTGTGCAACCAAGTTTCAAGCCAAGTTTACCTGCCACTTTATTACTTAACGAATGAATCGTGAGTCTATTGTTAAACTGCTTTCCTTGTACGTGATTCTCATCAAATGCGGCTGTGCTGTGGTTTTGACTTGCAGCCGACATCGAAACAGAGCTTCACTTTTAAGAAAACTGGGAAGTTTTCATGGAGAAGCTCAACAAAGTCAGCCATCTTCGGTCAGACGTTTCAATGCCCGCATGTATTTATTTCGTGGAGGTCGACGAGTATTTCTGAGGAACTGATGTTAAGCTTTCTTTCATAACTGTGGTAAGCTTATGGTTAAAATACTATAAGAAAGCTTCATTAGCAGCTTCTGAAAACACTTTTGTAATTTCCAACTTCTGTGACACTATCTATTTAAACAAAATTCGACAAGGTGTACAACAGAATGAGAACAACCGCTTCCCAAGTAGAAGTTTTTGTGTGATGGGCGAAAAGGGCAGGTGATCTAAGAACATAACGTCGAATTTGTCTTCTTGCTTTTTTTTTTCGTCAGGATGACATGCCAGCAGCCCGCCCATCGCCTGACCCCGGAGTTTTGGAGGGAGTACGACAACAATCCTTTCTACTGCGATCAAGTGCAAGAGAACTTGAAACGTTCGGTTGGCACAGTTCTAGAGAAATTTGTGCTTGACGATGTACGATACGATTATTTTGTGCTTGACATTGTACTATATTAAGGTCCTCACATACCCAACTGGGTATGCTCAATGCTTCGTCTTGTGCAGAGTGCAATGAGAAATACCCAGTTGTTTCCCAGGTGTTTTGACGGCGGGAAGCTGCTGAAGAAACATTGAAACGATCAAAAGAAACGATCATTGAAACATCAAAAACGATCAAAAGCACCAGAATATCGGATGTCACGTTTATCGTTTCCTTCAGCGCTGAGCATTGCTTTTAGCGCTGTTTGTATTCTTTTACAATAAATACTTATTTTTACACGTGAGTAGTACCTGTTTCTCGCATGCTTATACACGCTAGACACAGCAGGTACTGTTGAACTATGAAGCTGATAGGGCCAGTCAAGTCATTCTCAACGAAAATGATTCCGCTGAACGATACATTTACGACGGATATGGTGCGTCCATGCTTTAACCGCCGTTACTGAAAAAAAAAGGATGCGAAGTTTTATACGCATGTCTAAACATACTCATGCTTATAGTTTCCAAGTTACTTGTAGTGTTACTCTAGGAAACATCAAGGGAAACTGAGCGTAAAAACTCTCCTATGTGATGTAGTCGGGTCACGTTAAAAAAAATCCAAGTGGTTAAAATTAGGCACTATTAAAACTCGGTACCCAGAGCTTCGTGTGCACAATTTCTTGTGTTTGTTGCCACTGCGCATCTGTCAAGAATAGACACTGGTATACGCACGTTACTTTCCGAATACAGTATAGCGTACGTGCCCAGCCAACGCACGTCTGCGTACACAATTCTAAAACTCCATTAGCCAATAATCAACCACTACACGGCGTGCCATTTGACGTCAAAGGAGTCCGCATTAGGATACTGCAACCTGACTGCTTTCTTGGTTATTGTGCATGCCACAAACACACCAAAAAATAGTAATGAAGACGCTGGATAGGATCAGTGGGGGATTAGTGAAGAGACCCTTCGCCCTCAAGTGGACATAAATAGGTCGTAATGATGAAAAACAAAATGCTTCCTTGGACAAATGCGCGAATCGTTTGCCGTGAAATGTACATATCTAATTTAATGCTCTATTAAAAGCAACGGCATGCTGTCGAAATCAAGTGCGAGCAGTAGAGCTCCCACGAGGTTTCTAGATTTCGCAAAACCGTTCACGCTTTTCTCCTAAATCCATGGTAAGCAATGCCTAAGTCTGGAAAACAATATTTGCATACTTAAATTACCGTCCTCTGGAACGTACATATGTGCCAGCGTGAAGTGCGCACGCCGGTGGGTGTACCTCGTAATAACATCGCTTCATTGGCCTAAAAAGTTTAGAAATCGTTAAACAACCTCATGTTCGACAAATGGCCACTCTACGTTAACTTTCTTGGGATAATATATCATAGTTTAGCAGTTTAAGTTCCTCGTGACGACTGCCACACCGAGGCGAAACCGCTTTGTATGTGTGCAATAAAAAAAATTAAAAATCCAGCTTGCACCAAAAGTTGCATCCTTCATAGACCATACGTTGTCTTTTAGCATCTGCGCATAGCTCTGCAACACTAGAACCTATTACTCGATGATGTCAAATTCATTTTCCATTAATGCACCACTATACTACGTTCTGGATTTCTTGTGTGCGCAACACCTCTCAGTAATCCACACATAAAAAAATTAAGTGCGTGTACAAGTAAAAAACCCCAGAAGGCTATCCCATGCACTCTATAGCACAACAAACTAACAGTCGCGTGCGCATGCAAATGCAGCTGTGCGGATGTAGCTCGCCAATTTTGCGTGTACCACCGTATAAATCGCTGCGAAATATTCCAAAAATTTATTGAAAGGTGAAACTTGTATACAGTTAGGCTCTGCATGCCCATGAAGGTGCCTTTCGCACAAATACTGCGTATAGTACATTGCATGGACTCGCGCTTCCAGAAAATATTCTAGTAAACTTATGTGAAAAATATTGTATCATCCAGTGTGAGTTTAGCCACGCTTTGAGACGAGTATGAGGTGATTTAAATTGCGCGGCGGGACCGCTATACACGCATGAATCGAGATGTTCTAAAAAATATGGCCACTGATGGAGTCGTAACAGAACGTCGCAAATATTTCGGCGATAACTACTGCCGGATATAAGATCCTGTTCATGTTAGCAGCCAATTCCCGCCTGCGCACTGCGTGTCAGACAACGGCGAATGCCGAGCCGCCATGTCTTTAGCGTGGACAGTCCACTTCACGAGTCTCGTCTGTCGCGCGAGTGTCGTCCAAAGTAAGCGCATGTGAGAGGCATTTCTTCCGCGGCGCAGTCCTCCGAGCGACCGCGAAGCTGCATGCAGTCAGCTCTACCTCCTCGCTTCCATGGTCGACCGAAACGTGGGCCGCACTTTCTGTTGAAGCAAAAATAATATCTGCGGGAATAGTGTCATTCGTTTGAGGGGAAGCGACGTGCACTATCCAACGTTTAGAACCAAGACGAGTTCCTTTACAAGTGAAGTTCATCTGCAGTGCGTGCGCGGCACACCGCACCTGCTCGAGCGTGTTCGCATATTATACACATTGCCGACAATACCACGGTTATCAGCGCATGTTCATCTCAGTGTGTAATTATTACGCGGAGAGGGTCGAGCCAACAACGGTAGGAAGTAAAAGATCCTGGCATATGAGCGTGAGCGCTTTGTTCTGAAGCACCGTCGACTACGGCTTCGAAATAAACTGAATAGGCTTAGTGACGATATCGGCTACCGGCCCGGAAACCATCGGCGGTGAAGCGGCCAGCGACGTTACTTAGAACACGGCTATTCTCCGTCGTTGCTACGTCGTTGCTACGGCTACGTCGCTGTGCGGTTGGCACGGATGGATTCCGAGCTCACGTCCCACGGCAAGCGAATCTTGACGTTGAAAACTCGTTCAATCCACGAAAGGCAACAGGCTGGCGGCTTACGTGAATAGAACTGGGGTATTATGCACGCTAAGATTCCTTAAATGTCACTGAGGTGCCAGTGCCAAATATATGCGGAACAGTTTTATCTTTTATACCAAGCACGCAAATTCGCTTCAAGCATGCTCCGAGCAATAACTTGAGTGACCCCGTATATATTTTCACGAATGTCATTTAAAAAATGTCTCCTCACGTATCAGTGAACGCTGCATGTATAATAACGATCTCCACTGCACTAATACGCCAGTGTGTAGCGACCCATTGGTACATATAAATCCCCGTTCTTTTACAATGCTGTCGCCGCGGCATGCTTGGTGTAGTGGTTAGCGTACGCGCTTGCTGATCGAGTGTTCGCGAGTTCGAATCCGCGGGTGTTTGTTGTGAATTGTTCTGTGGTTTACTTCTGAGTGTAATATGTGTATATGGATTATGTATATCATGAAATATGTGTCTAAGCCTCCAAATCCCCGATTAGAGCTTAAAAGGTGGCTTAAAATCAATTTTTTGTTTCGCCGCTTCTTACACCGCCTATAGCTAGGACGTGCCGTAGTTGGGACACACCGTAGCTAGGCTCACGCGGAACGAGGAGATCTCCATAGCCGGCCTCGTAACTAGCCGGGATTCGAGACGAAAAATCTCCGGCCTATTTGGGTCCCGCCTATGAGATGAGCCGCTGAGAAAACTACTGCGCCGCGGGACGGCTACGGGCGGCGCCGCCTACAGGTTGTGCCGGCTAAACAAACAGTCTATAGGCGTTAGATTTTTCGTCTCGTTTCCGGGCTATAGACTGCAACTTTAAGCAGGACATGATTAAGAGTGTAGGGCCTTCACGACACGATTCAGTCAGCGAGTGTGCGCACGAGCAACGCAGCATTACCTTCCATTCCGTGTTAAAAGCTATTGTATGATCCTTCACATAGCACGGCCACCCTCTGATGGCTAAATCGTCGGCGTAAATTAATAAATAAAATGTGACCGTTATTTTCTTGGTATTTTTTTTTTCGAAATTTCCACAAGGGTCAACATAACAGGAAGAATGGACAGGTACAGCCGTGAAAACATTAATGGAATCTTCGAAAAATCGCACCAGTGCGCACTGGTGCGCCCAGGTGCGACGATGATTGGATGAAAAGGTGCACTGGTGTCCCCGTGTGGTTTGTCGACGGGAGCCGTTAGTTCAATTAGTTCAATGTGTGTTTGCAATTAAAGGAATGCGCGACGATTATTGTTATTTCAGAGTTTCAGCTCTGTATCGGAGATGAACAAGGCTTACCTTGTGACACCAGGGCAATGTTTCGTGCGCGGTGCCTCTAGTGTCCGAGTCGAGCAAGGTAAATTCGAGGACGAAGCTTATATATTTTTTTAATTTACCTAATGCAAATGTCAGCGTTTGAGATTGGTTTAGATTATAGTTACTTGCGTAACACAGGCAGAGAATGAAAAAAAAAGAAAAGAAACGGCAGCGCACTTCAGTGACTCCATCGGCTCTGAATTTCTTTACAACGATAGCAGCATTCTCCGCACTGCGAATACCGCCGTCATAACTTTTTTTTCTGATTTTACCTTATATAACTGCGCTCACCGATTGCTGCAAATCGGACAAGAAGCCAGCGGTCATAGGGCAGTATTTATGCGGAGGGTGAGGCAGTATAAATATGTATTAACAAAAAGTAATAAATATGATAAGACATGTTGATGGTGATTAATATTTAAATGGTAGCTATACATTTCATTACTTTACAGGAAGTAGGGTAAATAAATTATTTCTGTCGTCTTTGCGGTGTGCGTATCCCATCACTTAGTAAAAGACACTTTGTGGAGTTCTAAAATACGTCCATGAACAGACTTGAGCGATCTCTGACTCCCCACGCCTAAGTATAGGCAATATTTATTTAGTTCAAATGCCGTATGCAAGCGTCGTACATGCGGGCTGTGAACTTCGAGATGCTGTGTTAACTACGTCGCGTTATCTCCACTTGTCACTGCCACGTTGATAGTTGGCACTATTGCCAACATCGAGGTTTTTTTATTACAACAGCCATCTGATACAAGGAGCTTATGCTGTAGATATATTGTTGATATGTGTCGCGTTTAAGGTCGGCCATCATCGTTGCAAGAACGCCTACTTCATACAGCCGACGCTATTTTTATGAGACCGACGACGTCTTTCACTTCAACACACCGGCGCTTGTCAAGTAGAATTTCTATGCTATGTACATAATGCCATCATCGTCGACTATGCAGTATTCTGTTTGTTTGGCCTCCGAAATACATGCACAGGCAACACCGTTCTCAGAGTGCATATGAAGGGTAGAATCTTGCAGTAATCGCCTACCGTTGCAGTTGCTCGACATACTATATGGAGGGCCGCTGGGATCCTCAAATTACCGACAATGTATCGATTACAGCTCAGTTCTGATATCTTTTACAAGTTTTCTTTGCAGGGTGCCCCAATGAGCAGCGCGCCTCAGCAGTCTGTAAAACAATTGTCGGTATCTTTAGCACACAGCCGACAGTTGGTTGACTAACAAAGTTATACATTTCCTCCAGCCACTACAGTGAAACCTCGGTGATACAATCACAGCTGATATGAATTTCGGGGTGATACGAATTTTTCATTGGTCCCGGCCAAGGCCCATTAGCCTGCAATGCAATGGAGTACGGTTGTTGCGAACCAATTTTCACCCAGTGACGTTTGATACGAACGTATGCTACCGCACAGTTACGAAGAGGTGCTGTCGGTGCTGTCCTGGAAGATGCGCCAGGCACGTGCGAGCGCGGGAACGCAAGCGTGGGCATGCGCTCCGCACCGCCAAATTGTCAGAATCACGGTGTCAGAAAAACACTTTTCTTACGGTCAGAATAAACCCTCAGACGCGTCACAGCCTCCGAGATTGTGTGTGCGAATCTTTGAAGCTCTTAAGTGCCTCCGTGTGCCTTTGCATTTAGATTACAGAGGATATTAGTGCCATGCTTCTTTTTCTAATGCGTCGACGCGGGCTCCTGTCGTTGTACTGTGTTTACACGTGCATGCCTTGTGCATCAGACATCCTATGAAGGGTTGACGAGGACCGAAAGAAGGCGAGGACGGTCTTGGCGAAGGTATCAGGCCTCACAACGTCAACATGCGCGACCGTAGATTTCGCACTTGCGCGGGCACGGCCGTAAGTCTCCCAAGAAACATCCCCAACACCTCCGCGATAACAAAATCATAACACAAGACCGTGGTTCTGTAATTTTGTGGCCTTGATCCATGGCGTCAAAGCGCTTCTTTCGTTACTTTTACTGCAGTACTCCGGTGTCATGCAAAAAAAAAAACACTAAAATTTTAAAGGGGCTACTGCTGTCGCGGGTCACAATGCACCTGGTTCATTAATTAAATACGCGCGTATGGGCCATATATTTATGAGTACTGGTATGATTGCCTACATCTAAGAACTTAATTGACAATCGTTCAGGGTTCTTGCGGACATTGCTGCGTCCATGAAAGACAATAAATGAAAATGTACGCCAGCTTTCTTTTGTCGCATGCTAATTTTTCATGCTTTCTGCTGATACGAATTTCGGATGATACGAATATTTTTGGTAGTCGCATGAGATTCGTATCACCGAGGTTTCACTGTATTTATTTATCTCGCGGGAAGCATACAAAAGCTCTGGAAAGTCAGATAGGTAACTTACAAGCTGAAACTTTCTACGAAGTCATTTTTGTGGTGAAATGCATGCGTGTCTGCTTAGTTGTGTATATAAGCGGAAGAGCAGCCGCCTTGTTATTGCGATTGCAATTATATGGGACACCTCGTGTGAATTTTCACCTTCATCGTCGTCGTGATGCTCTGTATTGCGAACAGGTGAGATAACATCTTATCACGCCTCACACGCCGTAAGCCGCGAGTGCGAGAGAAGGCGTGCGAGGGTAAGCCGGAGAAGGGTGATGAGTTTATCCGTGCCGGCTTCCTGGCCGCCCTATAGAGTCAGGAGCGGAGTGGAGGGGCTTGTGTTTCCTCTTTTCTTGGTTGTTGGGGAACCGCTTCTTAAAATAATAACAAAGAGATTTTGCCCCTGGAAGTGGATCCATCAGGGCGGGGGAAAGAGAGAGGAGGAAAGCGATTCAATTATTCTTGCGCATATTGGGGTCCGTTAAAAAGAGTAGGAGCGACTGCAATATCAGGCGTCACCTCTCGGGAGAACAAGTAGGAAGACGCCAGGCGTATAAATCTTAAGCCTGAGCACAGGTTGGCCACTGCCCTTCTGTAGTGCTTATTGCGAGCAGAGCAGCCGCATGGAGAAAATGCTGCAGATTCATTGGCTGGTTCCCAGGACAGCACATGCAAGTGCCTGATTGAGAGGTCTGAAGTGCATCTTGACGCGTCTTGCCGCGCCGGGCTGGTGAGGCTGTCGTGTCCGTGACGAAGCGCCGCAGGCGTGTGGTGTGAGCACGGTTTTGTGAAACGCCCCGGCAAAGGCTCAGGGTTTTCCAGGATACGGTTGCGGACGCGGCCTCTCGAGCGGCCTTTGCCTTCGCTAGTGCTGTGTCTGTGACGATGGGGGAAGGGTCATCAGGCATATGCGTCCGAGTCTCTGAGAGACAGGAAGGAGGCTTCCTTGCTAGCGAGTCGGTCATTCGATTGCCAGCGATCCCAGCGTGACTTGAGTCAGCCCGGCAGTGGCGACCGCGCTAGCTGAACGCGCGCCCCATCTTACAGGCAATTTGCGGTGGGTGCAGAGGCTGAGCGAGCCTAGATGTCTTGTGGCATCGTGTGCTCTTGGTTCCTGTGCGCCTTGTGTTGGAGGCCGCATTATCTCAATGTCTCGCAGAAGTGATGAAGTGAAAGGCAAAAAGAAGAGTTTCTTCTTCTTTACCAGCGCTGTTCATCACGCCAGCGTTGCGACAGCGAGTGTCCGCACTCATAAAGTTCTATTTGCTCATCTTTGCATATGCACGCATGACACCATTCTTGTTAACTTAATTAGTAACTGAGTGTTCGATACGATTTATACGACCGATAAAACCACGAACCTGACTCCGTATTAGTTGTCTAATACATAGCTATCTCTATCAATGATTCGCGTCTTGTGCGAAACTGTGACTTTCTTTAGACGTAAGTGTTTATCAGTGAGGATATGAAATGTCTCTTGGTGTAGAGTTTCGCAGATTTTTACCTCTACCGTCGCGATATTAAAGAAAAAAACGAGCTGTATCACAGTTGCTACAGCATGTCCGAGCCCTAATGCACACTGCTCCTATAACACTTATTCAAGTTATAATACCGGCTGTTGTAGATACTCCGCTTTCCGACAGACTTTCCGTGATATTTATCCCGAACCAGGAGAATGGCGCTGACTATTTCTTTGTTCAGTCGACTGAAGGCCGACGTATCGTTTTAAAGATCGGTGAACAATGCGTGATCTACCAGTGGCGCAGAACTTTGATTTGGTAGTCTACTTTATTGTCAGATGAATGGCGAGACACCCGGAAATGTATGAAAATCGTGAAAATCTGCCACAATGTTCTTGAAACTATATTTGTGCATTCCTTGCATACTTAATTGTAACGCAATATTTGAATCACAGGAAAAGTAGTCGCTTGGAAATTTGGCATAGAGGTTATTGCATTCGCCCGCGCAACACCACCCACGTACCGCAGTTTTGCCATAGGGATGCACCTTTGCACGTTATTGAACCTTACAACATGCGCGGAAACCACTAGCAATGTCGGCATCCGTTGGCACTCGGCAGGTTATGACACGAAGAAGCGCGACTCCTGGGATTCTGAGGCAATCGCCGATACGCGAGCAGCCATCAGTGCGAAGCACGGCATCAGGGTGCGCACGACAGCGCAGGGGGTCGACAGAGCGCCGGGCTCGCAGGTCGAACGAGTCCTTGGGGAGCGAGGTTACGCGTTCGAGCACGAGCTCGTTACTGCCACCGCGTGAGAACAATGGCGGGTTGCTTCATAACGAAGAAACAATCAGCGCAGCTGCGGCAAGCGCGCACAATGGCTGCGCCGTGAGGCCCAAGACTGGGTCAGCATCCCTCGGAGGCTGACCTCCGGCCCGGAGCGCGCAAGGAGCATTCCGCGTCGGGCCTTGGATGTGGCCCTCCGTTAGGCGGCGTGATGAATGGCCCAGCTCAATCAAGGAGCGCCACTCTCTTCGTGGGCCGGTGGTGCGACCGCTCGGACAATCCCAGCGGCGGTCTGTCGGCTGCTGCAACGACCCCTCGTTGGCGTCTCGGAAGCATTGTCGCTGATTCCACTTACCACCCGTGCGCGGCGGCATCACTGCCCCGCTGAAAGGTGCCGGGCCTTGTCTCCATCCCCGCCCGCTTCTTGAGATGCGCTGGTCGCTTTGATGGCTGGATAATCACGCAGCCCAATCTCACCTTCACTGCCACGTGCATGAACATGTACTCGTTGCTTCAGCGACAAACTACACCGGAAGGAAGAAACGGGAGTCTGCTACAGAAAGACGTTTTCTTTATTCGCTTATAGAGCAGGCGCATCACAGTGTATGAGTTTTGTGCAATAGTTATACGCCTTTATATTTATTTAATTATTTATTTATTTATTTATTTATTTATTTATTTATTTATTTATTTATTGTTGCTGAACCGTACTCATGACGAGAATGTCGCGGTGCTTGAAGGACCATACATTGCAACAGATAATCAATGAGACATCTCTGTCTGTATCACGGCGTAGACCTCGTCTGAACGATCCGACTGTAAGCTAGGTATGATATCTTAACATCGTGGTTTAGCGCTAGAAAAAAAGGACAGACACATGTGAGAGACAGGACAGGCGCTGTCCTGTCTCACATGTGTCTGTCTTTTTTTTTTAGCGCTAAACCACGATGTGAAGTACTCAGCAACTCGCCCAACAAGTTCTTATTAGGTATGATATCTGCGCGAGTGCAACGCCCGCAGGTAACCACACATTTTAGCAACGGTGAATGTACTTCGTCTGTGGGTTTCCTACAAAAGACTGAAAATGAATATTCCAGTGATGCAAGCAGATGCATACCATCTTACATGGACATGCCAAGGGTTGCAGTCGGAACCAGGGGCGTAGCCAAGGGGGGGGGGGGGGGGGTTGGAGGGGTTCAACCCCCCCAACCCCCCCACCGAAATTTTTCAATTTTGCTTGCGTATATATACACGCACATACACGAACGCACGCACGAACACACATAAAGTATGGTTGAAACCCCCCCCCCCCCCCCCGAAAAAAATTTCTGGCTGCGCCCCTGGTCGGAACGCTCATGTCAGCTCCTGAAAGCCGGTCTTCGCTACAGCGACAAGACCAGTTATGACCGCCGGATACATGATAACAGATTCCACAAGGCACTGCCTCACTTCATATACAACAGCGACCTAACAGCGCACACATAATACACACATACACACGAAATATTATGCCTATTAGTCTATGTCGCAATAAAAAAAATTAAAAAAAAAGAGCGCCGCACAGCGCGAGAAGGATATTATACATAGTCACCTGAACGAAAGAAGGGGAATTTATCATAACCAGAAGATCTGATTATGAGAGACGCCTGAGAGAGTTTAGAAGCTCCTAGACAACGCCCAGACTTACTGTGCAGATATGAAGTGGCATCACCATCCCCCATGCAGCGCAGACGTACAAAGCTCTTGGCTCACGCTCAAGGCGGTGGACGCTTACAGGTAGACTACAGCGGCGCCGGCCCATAGCCAGTAGTTTGCTAGACAAAACACGTGCCCGCACATTGGGAAACGTCACTGTTAATCAGTGCAGTGACGACTTAAGATAGTTTACCGGTAAAAATCATAGATTGCAACTTTTTCGTTTGCATCTATGGACACCTTCCTAAGTGTTTTTTATCACTCCTTTCGTAGAAAAGAAATAAACACCGCCCACAATAAAAACGCTTTCAAAACAAACATTACGTGTCGGCTCCCGCAGGGTTGCCTGTGAACAAGGCTCCAGGGTTGCCACTGATGTTCGAGAAAATGTCGCCAAACGACGAGCAAAAAGTCGCCAAAAGTCGCCGTTTTTTTACAAATTTCGCCAAAAAAGTCGCCATTCTAGATATGTGCGGCATACATAGTAATAAAACTTTCCACTCACGTATAGCCCCGTAGAATACAGCACTATCCAAGACCCTTAAATTATATTGACGTTTCTCAATGCCAGTTGTATCGCCCGCTTCACCATGGGAGTGCATGGTGCTGCTTCTCCGACTAGCCGCAAGATGTGCGTGGTGGGGCAAGGGTGAATGAATGAAGCGCTCATGATATCCTTCCATCCCTGTCGGCTCGTTTCAAAGGTAAAAGTGTGGTAAACCTTGGGCGAAAACCGTGAAAGCGCTGTTTGTAGACAGCTTTACGTACCTTTATATGAATTAAAAGGATTAAAAGGTTCATTGACGGTAACACGACAGAATTCTTGCAGGAACCGATCATTAGTGAGACTTACACTTTTTAAGTGTGAACTGATATGATAAAGGATGCCACCGACCCTTTCTTATAGTCACTTATATCTACACGTGTCAATCCGATGCGTTAATAATGAACAGGTAGACAATGTAGAATGTTTATAGCAATTGTTATATTATTGTTATTATTGTTATATGTTATTGTTATATAGCAAATAAGCTAAATTGGGGGTACTGCAACAGTGAATAAGTCGCCAAGCTATTCAGAACAGTTGGAGCTTTGGCGTAACAAATGGTCGGAACACGCGGCCAACCCGTCGTCTAGCCCCTTCAGAAGCTAAACTTTAGAGAAGCTTAAAGCTCCTAAAGCTATATACTTATAGTCAAACACTGCCCCCTCGTGGTTTGCGGGGCAGTCCGCTGACTTACATTTTGCTAAAATGTCGCTGGGAACATTCGAGTACCTGCTGCATTTAGATGAATTGAGGAGATACACACGAGTTACAGGACGGACATACCGAATGATGCGTAATGTGCACGTTCTACTCGTGGTTCTAAAACCAAGAAAAATACCGGGAATGTTGCCGCTCATTCATTGGAAAGACACTGAACTTAGGATGCATTACTCAGTGGAGACCTAAGCCGAAAATCGCCAAAAATTCGCCATGTCGCCATTCATAATTTTAGGTCACCCGGGCCTCTCAAATTCGCCAATTTGGCGAAAAGTAGCCACCATTGGCAATCCTGCAAGGCTCCCGTGCGGGAGCCGAAACGTATTGTTTGTTTTCAAAGTGTTTTCATTGTGGTCTGCGTGTATTCCTTTTCTACAGTGCATTGACCTGCCGACCAGAACGGATTCCGTCAAACCCTGGATTCCATCACTCCTTTCTATCGAAAAAGTAAAGAAGAGGGGTGAATTTATGTCTGGCGGCCATATTTTCCGTATGGGAGGGTGTGTACTACAGGCCGGAAGGGCGCTCGTACCTATTTTACCGGTAGGTATCCGGCAGCAGCAATTCTCTGCATCTCACAGCAGCAGCTTTTGCTCGACAATTTCATCAAGGCTGTAGTGGGGCAAGGCGCGCCCAAGAGATCTTCGCAGACCTTCATGGGCCCACCTTTCGCGATGAGAACCCACACAAAACTGGGCGCCTGTTTTGGGTACATCTCTGCCCATGAGCAAAAACAGATTTGTTCCCTGCGATACTGGGAATCGAACCCAGCACGAACCGCATACAATTTCACTATACGGCTGCGTTTTGTTAACTTTATAAGTATATATAGGGTGATTCTTTTAGGACTGACCTATCGGGCTGTAGTTTTGTTGCCAATCATCCGATTTTAATGCGGTTTGCGGTAAAAAAAGATTCAAGGAGGATGAAAATTGTGTGGCCCGTCCCGTTTTCTGATGCGCAGCACAGAAAAGAAACAGAATAAAAAAAGAAATAGCGAAAACAGCGACATTCCGCGAAATTGCATTTAAGAGGGACACAGGGCACGCAAATGCGCACGCGTCAAGGCGACGCGGCGTGGTGCGGCGAACGAGTGGCAGCTTAGAATACACGCTTTTCGCGTCAACGTAACGTGGTGAACGTGGCGGGGCCAACTTCCGCCGCTACTGGCTGACGCGATCGCTGCGCCGAACTAGCCATCCCCCCTCGTATAACTATTTTCGCTGTTTTCGTTATTTCTCCTTTATTCTCTTTTTCCGGCGTTGCACATGAAAAACGGGACGAGCCGTTAAATTGTCGTCTTTCCGGAACGTTTTGCTGCAAACCGCATTAAAATAGGATAATTTTTAACAATACTACAGCCCAGTTAAATAGGTCAGTTCTAATAGAATCACCCTGTATTTTCCCCTTTGCTTGTGACAAACTTGTCTGTGTAATTGACTAAATCAATGTTCGTTTTCCTACGGGATTGTAGTTCCGTCCATCATATTTTCTCTTTTTTTTCTTCCTTAGCCACGCGACATTGATTCCTTCATTCCTTCAATAATATCAGCATCTGCATTATTCTCAATCTACCATTCGGCAACAGGCCTATCAAACGTCTGTACGCACCCAACTGGAATGTACTTCATCTATCTGGTCTTCTCATGAAAAATAACTAACAGATAAACTGGAACCCATCCAAAATCGTGCAGCCGCTTATAAATTCTAATTATAATCGTGGTTATAGCATTACCCAAATCAAACGCGATATTTTTCTTACTAACTTGGATTCCCGCCGCTCTATTACCCTCCTATGCCTCTTTCATAAATGTTACTCGTGGACCAGTCGTCTCTCGCTTGAAATTCCTTCACGTACATCTAGTCGACTTCATAATCATTTCAGTTTCAGGTGCATTTCTGGCCGCACACAATCGTTCAATAATCGTTCATTGCCGCGCGACATCGCACTACGGACTAACCTTCCAGATGATATTGTTTCCTTAAAAAATCCTGTTAAATTTCTTGAACAATTGCAACTTTATACGTTCTCTTGAATTTGTATAGCGAGGTTTTTTTTTGTATTTTACTGCATTTGTTTATAGTGTTTCCTTTTCCCTTCCAATGTACAAATTTCGTTGCCTCGCCTTCAGCGTGGTTCCTTTTATGCTTTATTTATTGTAATTTTTCTGTAACACACCGCCCCCCCCTCCCCTACTCCCTGCTCCTCTGGGGCCTGTAGGGTAATATGAATAAATGAATAAATAAATAAATAAATACTCTTTAGTAACAATACAAGTTAACCAACTTGCCTCTAAACATTTTCCATGGACAATGACATAAGTAGCTCTTTGAATCGTCGTGCTGCGCAGCGTGGGCTGAAACACGTGAAAGTTTTCCAGTCACTGTAGATATCGAGCGAACTGGGATATCGTTTTATGACTTCATACCTTAGGAATAATTTTCAGAGGGCGCTTCTCCAGACCATTCGGCCAATAGACAAGAAAACAAACGAACTTGACCTCACAAAAAAAAAGAAGAAGAAGAAAAACAGCGGCATTGAGCTCATCTTTCTAGCAACGACTGAACTCAACGCGCCTTGCGAATGATTATTCTACCCAGATTCCGGAATAAATAAGAGCTGCTTCGGAAGCTCGTACTTCAACATATCCATCGGGAGTAGCGTGAGAAGCGTGCCTCCAGGCGGACCACTCCTGTACACATGGGTTTTGCCCCACTCACATTTGAATGTTTCCTGTAAACTTAGCATCAATAAAGCCACAGTTATTTCGAGCACAGAAGAAAAAAACAAGGGAATAAATAACGTGATGACATGACTCAGGTACATGTAGTACCATGTAATGAGTTGCTTGATAGTACCCCAGGTCATGAACTGTAGATATGCCGATACAGGAACGAAGCTATCATCGACGAGTATTTACTCTTATTTTGTTGTTTGACAAGGTACACGTTTATTGAACAAATAAACACAACAACAATAACAGAAACTACAAACACGACGTGTTCACAGTGCCAGGAAAGAGTTGAAATCAGGACGGTTTCTTTGCTTAATGGGCTCTTGCAGGAGAGGACCGACGAAAGCGACGAGCCTTCAGCGGCAATGCCAAGTGTCACGCGAAATCCATGGCACACTGCAAAACAGCCGCTGCGCATTGACACGACGAACACGGGCTTTGGCATGACAGCGAGGGGCCAGCCAGGCGAGCACCCTCAGAAGAACAGGGTCACAGCGCAGAGTTACGACGAAGATCACGGAAACACATACAGGAGCACCTGGAAAACAAATATGAGAAAGACAGCACCGCCGATGAAGGAATAAGAAACACTGCATATACTCATTCAAAAAAAAAAAAAAACGAAATGCGCAATGCAAGTCAACCGGCTCTAATGATGCGAGTGGTGTGCACGTACTACAATGAGGGAATCGGGACGGGTTTTGGTCGTTTCACCATTGCGATAGCGCAAAGCTTTAATGCTCGAATTTTTTAAAAAATATGACGCCCGCATTGAGTTTGTGGGGACAATAGCCGAACCGATAACATGATTTACGTGTAATACTTTATACTTGGCAATGCCTATCTTTCCGCTTTCTTCTACCGCACTTCATTTTGCACTTTTCCTTACTTTCGACCGCAATATTACATTAATTCGTCAGTTGTGTGTACTGCTCCGCCTCCTTGGACCTTCAGGCAGGCAAAACAGAAAGAAAGAAAAAGAAAGAAAAGAAACGAACAAGATGTAAGAACACAGGCTTTTTCTCGCGATCAAGCTCGCAAAACAGCCCCTTAATAACGTCTACAGTTGTAACATGGTACCGCGGAGCCTTCCTCGCTAAGTGGACGTGCTCTTGCGCAAACAAATCACCCATTCTTCTTCTGTTCGCGCGCGGATGGTGCTAATGAGCCATTTTCATCGTAAACGGCGCCTCCGTAGACGCGGCGTCAAACAATGCCGCCATAAATCCACTCCCAACGTTGCTGTGGGGCCTCTGTTCTCGATTACAGTGCGCCCGCGGAAAACATGGGTCGGCTATGACAAAGCCATTAAACGACGCCACGTAACGTATAACAACCCCGCCGCTTCCGCCGCGGCGAACACGACAGTTTTGTTTCCCACCATGAGTGCGTATAGCGGTGGCTTCGGGCTGTACGTGTAGACAGAGGACATGTCGCATGGTGGATTTTTGACAAACGCGGTTCGTCACGTATGAGGGAGAAGGAGCAGATACTTTCAAGAATTGGCCCATGTCAGTCCAGAAAAACAAAAATTGCAGTGGCTTAGCTCGGCTATGCCAGGATATACGTGGCGTTAGCCAAAGGTTCAGCTGATTATTCTTAGCTTTCCAGATTGTCTAGGATTATTAGCCTTCTTCTTTATATTCTTCGTACGCTGAACCACTAATTGCCAGGCGACTACTTCGGGATCCGATGAGATAAGCTTCTCGGCTCTTCTGCGCCGTCGAGCAGCATTTGCGCTCTCCTTCTCCATAGCGTTACCCACCTGCAAACGCCAGTCAGAAGCGCTATCAAGCGGCCCCAGCGCCGTGCCAGACGGTGACTGAACAGCGAAGGAGAATAGCTGCGCGCGCGCCGGCGCCAGTGTCTATGGCTACGACGTCGCTCCTCTCGAATGCGGCGCAGACCAGCAGCGGCTAGCCGCGCGCGGCGGTGGCGGAGCCAGCGCGCGCGCCGGCGCCAGCGTGTCTGCCGCGCCTACGACGCCACTCCTTCCGAACGCGCAGACCAGCAGCGGCGAGCCGCGCGCGGCGGTGTCGGAGAGTGCGTGAGATGCCAGCTCCGGTGACCCAGCTGTGCGACATCACTGATCCTTGCGCATGCGCAGCACGGCTTATGACCCTCCACGCGAAATCGGCTCCGGCTAGGCAAGTGTAGCTAACGCTACAAAATTGCGCCGTGTTCATGCCCTTCGTGCTCACGTTTTCTTTGTTCGTTTGTGTTTTCCGACTACGTAAGACATCAAGAACACCAATGTTCTGAACGACATTTTTTCATCGCTTCAGGGAGGAACATATACACAGAGGTTTTGAAAAGTTACCGGTTTCTCTCTCTCAATTTTTTTTTCTTATTCCGTGGCATTCAACAATGCAACAACGTTTTCCGTATGCCGTACATATGCTTTTAAATGTGTTCACACGAAGTTGTACTTTTTTCCTATTGTTTTCTTTTCTTTAACAACATGCAATCTGTTCTTTGTAAAGCCTCTTTCCTACCGAATAAGGTATCTCAACTAAAGCCCCTGAAACTTCGTAGTTTCAGGGGCTTTAGTCTCAACAGCTATGGCGTGGTGCTGCTGAGCGTGAGGTCACGGCTTCCCTTCCCGGCCATGGTGACCTCATTTTAATAGCAGTGGAGTCTAAAAACGTTCGTGTGCTTAGATGTAGGTGGACATTAAAGAACTGTGAGTGGTCTAGATTAATTCGATGCCTCATACTATTCAGGGTGTTTCAAGAAATGTGTCCGAAAATCCTTAAAAATTAGGGAAGTGCGATGTTTGCTCGCTACCTTATAGGCATTACTTTATACGGGGCGGCGGACATCCTGAGATGGCTGGATACATTAATTACCACAGTAATAATAGAAATTAAAATAATTAACTTTTCACCAATTTGAGATACACGGTCGGGTCAAATGGGAAAGTTGAAGTGCTTACTGCGGATACCCCATTGTTGCCGCTTTCAGATTTCCAAAAAGCGGCCGCTGGTAATTATCGCGGAGTGATGACATCAGAGACATTTCACCGGCGAAACCGGAGCACCAAAGAGCGCAAGGGCTACGCCCTTTCGAGACGCCCGGAATGACGACACTGTTTCCGCTTTTTATGCATTTCTCAGCCAACGTGCACCATGCGTGTTGTTATGACAAGCGCAGCTCCCAAACCCACGAAGCAATGTAGATTGATGGTTGATAACGGCGCTTGCTCATCCCAACCCTGCAGCGCGAGGTAAACAATGTCGTCATTCTGGGCGTCTCCGAAGGGCGTGGCACTTGCGCTCTTTGGTTTTCCGGTTTCGGTTTCACCGCTGAAATCGCTCTGATTTCTTTACACCGTAAAAATTACCAGCGGCCGCTTTTGGGAAATCTCAAAGTTTCCTTGGGGTATTCAGAGGAAGCACTTCATTTCCTCCATTTTACACAACCGCCTATCTCCATTTGGCAAAAAGTCGATTATTATTGCGATAGCAATTATATGGACAGTCTCGGCTGGATTTTGCCGTCGCCGTCGCCGCCGTCATGCACCGTATATGTATAAGTATGTATATATATATATAAAAGCCCCAAAGAAAAATGATTCAGAAAAATGCTTCCGAAGCGCGGAATCGAACCAGGGACCTCTTGTTCCGCAGCGAGCGGCGCTATCCACTACGCCACGAAAACGCGATCCTCCGCGTAGCTAACGGCGAGCGTTATATACACACCCTTTAGCGCTGGACGGACTCGGAGACAGCAGGCGATAATAAGCGTTTCTTCATTACCAGCGAGATGGCGCTAGGAGCCCGACGGGCGCATTTAAAAGTCGTCGGCTCGCTCGCTCGCTTCTTCTTATATTTGCGCATGGGAGAAGCTTGCGCTTCCGCTGTCTGCTCGCGCGGTTTTCTCGTGGTGAGGGGAAGAGGGATGTTTCACGCTTTCACCGTGATGTCCGCGCTCATGTTACGGAGCGTACGAAAGTCACTCGATCTCAAGGGACGCCGCTAAACGAACAAACAGAAGATGAGCGCGAACTATCAAGTGTCACAGCTCGACACTTGAAGCACGCTAGTTTCCTTCGCTGCTTCGGCCGCCTTTGCAACAGAAGCGATGTTCAAACTGAGAGTATCCATTGGCGAGCCTCACTTCGTATAGCATTAGTTCCTTGCTATCGCATTCATTGCTTCGCCCTTGCGGCGAAACTGTGACTTTTTTTAGTTTCTATAATTACTGCCGCAATTAATGTTTCCAGTCATCTGAAGATGTACGCCGCCACATATAAAGTAATGACTACGGAAGGGGGCAAATATTGCGCTTCCCTAATTCTTGAGGATTTTTGGACACATTTCTTGAAACACCCTGTATAGCGTCTCTAACATACCATGTGCTACTCTGGAACATTACAGCTGGGCATGAATTTCGTTATGAATGCAGAATTTGGAAACACGCCGAGTGTTTGAACACAAAGATGCTGAGTGCTGAGTGATATCTATGGCATGCACTAACAACTGTGCGGTACCACGACGAATGCGCACAGCTCAGGCCTGTAGCCAGGATTTTTTTTTTCGGCAGGGAAGGGGGGGGGGGTGCACTTGTTGAAGGCCTTGACTATTTGCGGAAAGCACCTATCTTAAGGAAAGCACCAAATTCTGGGGGGGGGGGGGGGCCCCCCTGGTTACGGGCCTGCTCCCGATTCATCCCCGCGTAAGCAGTAAGCAGAACCACACTCTTAAATCTTCTCTTCTAAACCACTTTAACGGAGCCTTAGCGCTAGTGCGTTGAATGAAGAATATTGCCCACTTCTTTGGGTACGAATCAAATTGATTGATTGATTGATTGATTGATTGATTGATTGATTGATTGATTGATTGATTGATTGATTGATTGATTGATTGATTGATTGATTGATTGATTGATTGATTGATTTCAACATCCTAAAGTAGCCCAGGGAGGCTACAGTGATATAGATTAGGGGCCTCTGGTCAACTTCTGTCACCTGGTGCTCTTCAACTGAAATATCAACAGAGAGACAGATTTGAATTACGTCCCCATCGGAATGCAACCACGGCGGCCGAAGACCAAGCACCTTGTTTCCAGTAGGACAACTTCAAAGTGACGGCTGCAGGTTATCATGCATGCTATCGATTGACATGGAAAAAAAATCCACGCATATCCACGAAGTGAATCATGACGAGTGGGCGAAGCTCTGGGTATCGTATGGGTGAGTAACAGTAAGTTATTCGAGCGTTGCCCCATATAATGTAAACTGAGTGACATAAAGTGACATAAAGTGATATAAGGTGGCATAAAGAGTCGACGACAAGGCCAAGACCTAAGGTCCATAATGCCTACGTTGAAGTCACCGACTAGTATAAAGGGTTTGGGCTTGTAGGTGTTTTATATTGTTCTGTCCCAATTATGATTCATGTTCGTCTATTGTAAATCTTTTTTTTATTCACATACACACATATATGTTTCGACTGTAGCAACGGTTTTCTATATACTGTGACAGCCGACAGTGAGAGTCGACGACAAAGCTAGGTCCTAAGGTCCATTATGAGTACGTTGAAGTCGCCGACTAGCATAAAGGGTTTATGCTTGTAGGTGTTTTATATTGTTTCGTCGCTATTATGATTTATATATATTAGTCTATTGTTAAACCTGTTGTTTCGATTTTACACAGTGCTGTGCCGTAAACACGGACAACGAACAACAATGGACGAGCCTCGACCCTAAGGTGCTTCGCCCCTAATAGTATGTGTTTGTTAGCCACTTCCTAGTATTATGTCTCTTCATTCGCCTCAGACAACTTTCGCTCCCATGACTTCCGAGTTGCTCTAAGACAACGCGAGTAAGTTCAGGCACCGACCTGGAGTGGCAGCCTAGCCGTAATAGCCGTGGCCTCCGTAACCCGAGGGCACGTGCTTTCCGTTGGCTGAGTGGTAGGGCGCGGCCGCCGGGTAGCTTGTCTTTGTGCCCGGCTCGTTGGTTTTGACCATTGCTCGGAAGCCCCACTTGTCTGCGACGTACTCAACACGTCGCGAGCGCCCGTCAGCGTCGGCCAGATAGTAGGCCCCTTTGACGCCCCCGTATGCAGAACCGGACTCATGGCGGCCATTGGCGGCCCCATAACCGTTCACGATGTTGTAGCCAAAGTTGTAATTGCCATAATCCTGCAAAGAGGCGCAAGGTTCACCGTTCATCTTGAGTGCACGGCATCATACTACATGGTGTATGTTGCTATGCATGCAGTGCGTGCACGCTTCTCTACGTTTTGCAACTGTGTGAGCGTAGAATAAGATTCAATTCAAGATGCCTTTATGAAGATCATTCATAAAAAATGCAGAACGCGCGGATAACAAACTCCTCGAATGACAGCATGATGAAATCTCTCTACGGTTACAAAGATTAGCTAACGTAATCGTTTATTCATAAAGTAAATTAACCATGGAGAAAAGCCGGCGACCTACTGTATCTGTTTCCTGCATATTGCAGTTCATCGTAATACATAAATAAATGAATGAATAAATAAATAAATAAATAAATAAATAAATAAATAAATAAATAAATAAATAAATAAATAAATAAATAAATAAGACATAGCAATGGGAGAATAGTTATAGTAATAGCAGTTAAACATTTCATGAACGTTAAAAACTTTAACACGAAGGAAACAGTTTTAAAACAACATAAGATGATGCGAATGCAAATGCTAGTAAAAGGGGCTAAGAAACATTTCTGATCCATGCAATACGAATAAATTCACAAGAGATCAATATGCACAAGGAGTACGTAGTAAATAGGGACCACATACATTTTTTTTTTCTTTTCTATTTGAATTGCTCTGTCGTCTAGACGTGTCGTTTCCATGTTTCTCTGTTTACCTATACAATTTAGGAACAGCGCTTTTCTCAGTGGCCAGACGTCCAGCACCATCGCAGTTTATAAACAACGACATGGGTCCATATAAATTAGCAGTTGTACATTGTGACAACGCGTTTTAGAGCGCAGCTCTTGGATGGCCGTCCCTGAGTTGAGCGCCGTCAGTCGTTGTCCCACGCCGTAACCGAGTGAACGAGCACTGCGAAAAGATATCCTGGAAGCGTACGTTGGGGGGCTCGTTGGTAAGACATAATTGAAAAAAATTTATAACTGTGCTAAGGACGATAAAAAATTATAACTGTGCCACTTCGTTTCTGCTGTCTCGTCCTTAGCGCAGTTCTAATTTTTTTTTTTTTCAATTAAGATATCCTGGCCCGCGCTCCCAGGTGCACTTGTTGCTTCGAAGTTAGCATCGCCCAATTCTCTGTCACTAGTGGTGACAAGTCTGAAGGAACAGCGCAGCTGGGCGGCCTTCCTTGTTTCTCTTTATTTTTCTCTATCTTTCTTTCTTTTTCTCTCTTTCTCTCTGTTTTTTTTCTATATCTTTCTTGTCTCTCTTTCTTTCTATTTCTTTCTTTCTCTCTCTGTCTATTTCTCTGTGTCGCTTTCTCGCTTCCTCTGTCTTTCTATCTCTTTCCCTCTCTTTCTATTTCTCTCTCTCCTTTTCAATATTTTTCCCTCTCTTTCTATGCCTCTTTCTCTCTCTCTTTCTCTTTCTTTCTCTTTCTTCTATCTTTCTCCTCCTTTCTATCTCTTTCTCTCTCTATCTTTATATCTTTTCCTCTTTCTTTCTCTCTCTCTGTACTCGTTCTCTCGCCCATCCGAGCTATTGCATCCCACGCCGGACAAATGACGCAGCGGGAGAGCGCGCGCCGGGCGCATCTGTTCGGGGAGCGAAGCAGAAGATGAAGAAGAGGACGAGAGAGCGCGCCGGCCGAGTTATTGCGTTGCACGTGCTAGAAAGGTAGAGGCCGTTCATGACGATGATAGTTTTTGTTAACGTGAAACGGCAGGACGGCGAGCCTAAACAACTACGCTGTTAAAAGTCACCGCGGACTATTTATACATCTAGCTTACGATACTGTGGGGACCGTCGTCAAGTGCCTCTATATTGCAATATTGGCTTTGATTGCCAGTGTTTTTATACAGGCAAATTATCTAAACCTGCAAACCTGGAAAGAGACTTTTTGAAACAAAGAAGAAGAAGACGTCGCGCTGCACGAGCAAGCGCTTCGGGGGCTGGCACGCGGTAATAGGCGCAGTTGCTGACACCGTATTGCAACAGTCAAGCGCCTGGTTCTCAGTCTATCGTTTCGCTGGATTGCAGAGGCACCGATACTCTGGACGTCGGCGTAAACCGAGCGAGGCGCGATGGAGCGTCCGGCACGACTCTGTTCGGCAGATTTCGAATTTCGCTTCGGTCACCCTGGAAGCGATCGAGCTCTACGGTCAGCGATGCTGATAACCTCATTCGGGGACGAGCGACGTTCCAAAAACAATGTCTCAGATGTTGGACCATCGTGCAGCCACCGCCTGCACGAGTATACCGCCTATCTCGTCGGCAACTGTCCCAGCCTGTGCCTGTCGGTCAACCAGCTCTTCTCGAACCTACAGTACTATCGGTCCATCATCAGCCATCGCCAGGTGAATCACGACACGCATGGCCAGCGTGATCAACGGCTGCTTCCTTCTCGTGGAGCGCTCCATATGGCACGAATCCGGGCCTGCCGTTCTTCAACTTGGAGCTTCGAGTGGGTAGTCTCCTCGGAGCTGATGGCCCTGGCGCGTCTTCACGGACAGGTTATTTTCGTCACGTCCAACATGCAGCGCAGGCACTCGTTCGGGATGGTTTGCTGGCTGCGCACGAAGCACTGTCAAGTTCCTCGAGCTGAGCTAGTCTCTCATCTCCGAAAAACACCTCCCGTTCCGGGACTGCTTCCAGCTGGGCTGCAACCTGGGTCGCGTCAAGGTGTGCACCTGCCCAGGGACCTCATCGACGCGCTCCGCACTGCGGTGACCACGCTCAGCACGCTGGACATCGTAAGCGTGTGCTCGAGTATCAGTGTGCGCACGTTTTGTGAGCTTTTGCATGGATGCAAAGCCGTCGGCATCTGTCCCAGCCTGTGCCTGCTGTTCGACTGGACGTTACCACCATGGACGCTTTCGAACCCGCGCCTAGCTGTGATAGGACTTCCTGAGACATCGCCAGGGGGACCACGACAGCTTGAGCGCGCGAAGCATGGTCAATGGGCGCTTCCTTCTCGAGGAGCTCTTCGTTTCGAACGAACTCTTCTGGTTCATCATTGAGCTTCGTGTAGTTAGCTGCACGTCCGCTTCAGCAACGGCATCTACGTTACCGTTTACGAGACACTGATGCGCCGCGCCCCGAGACCAGCGCCAGATCCACGTCCAAGAACTGTTCGCGAAGGCGGAATCCTGTGACGTGCTTGTCATTTTTTTAATCTCTCAGCGCCTGAGACAATGGCATCATCCTGAAGTTTACTTCAAGCAGGTGCGCCTTTTGAACTGACCTGCTGAAATTAGGAAGTAACAATATCTGTGGTAATGGAATTATTAAAACGTTATGTAAAAAATGTGTTCGCTAATGGATTAAGCATTTCGATTTCCCGTGCGTGTTATGTCCGCCGCGGCCAGTATTCGATCTAAGGGCTACAATTACACAACGTCACAGGCGATTTCTGAAAAAAAAAATCGTATAATGTAAAAAACATACCTGTATAGTAATATGCAAATTTTGTTTCGTTTCAGCGGTGCAAACAGCTTATGTATATGTAATCTGTCCGGCAGGGTTAAAGCTACAAGTAAGAAGTGGTATTCTTGGTCGTTCACCTTCGTTGCCACAGTAATTTTCGCGAGATTTCGCGTGCCCAGCGCCCGATGCACCGGTTTCTCTACAGGCGAAGCCATTCGCGGCACTGTGGTGAAAGAACGTACTTGCAGGGCAGTGTTCCAGAAACGCTGTCGGCCGTAGTGTAGCCGACGCGTCGGGTGCTACAGTCACGCGAAATCTCGCGAAATGGTCCGTATAGTCGAATGTGAACGACCTCGACAATATTGCCCCAAGTCGCCCTGTTAAATGAAAGCTAAGATCATTCTGGAGCTTTAAGTTGCACGACGAGGTTGGTGAACGGTTATTACACCTTAATATAAATTTATAGCAGTGTTATCACATCGAGTACGTTTACAATCGCTTGACAGGAACAATCTTGCATGTAAAGAACAGTTAATGTGGTGGTTCCTAACAGAGATTTAAAGCAATGTCACGGAGAGTGTTTTATTTGCGAAAGGAAAAAAAAATTACCGACGATTACGATACTGCCTAATGCGGATTCTGAGTGCAGCTTCGTGTTGGGGCAAGGCCAACTGTTTGAAGTTTTGGCTTTCCGCAAGGTATCGACTACGCCATAAATCGTATTTTTTGTTTAGTAGGATAGCACCCACTACGTCATTATTCGTCTTTCTGCGAATAAGCGAGGTATCCGCTACACATCTGTAAGGTATTATGTGCACTTTGTCGAGGCTGCATGTGGCTGATGACGATGAAGAGTCACGGCTGAGCACTTTGCAGTGGGCGGGAAGCTCTAAACCCCACACTCGATGCGCAATTAGCATTGTGTGATGACACGCTATTGTGTGAGGACACGCTTTGTGTGATGACACGCCTCTGTCACGCCAAATTACATTGGTTAACGCGATTCCTTGCCCGACATGACGCCTCTATAGGGTCTTTTTGCAAACGAGTTCCAAGCACCAGCGTGGCTCTGTGGTAGAATACTCGACTGCCAGGCAGTGGGCCCGGGTTCAAATCCCATCCGATTCTGGGTATTTTTTCTTATCTATCGGTTACGCCACCGACGGCGATAGGCAACGACGACGCCACTCAACGCAGGAAGCCTAAGTAGCTGCACTCCAAAGAAAAAGTTCAGTATGCAGTACATTAAAAGGTTGTATCTCGGTTAGTGTAGCAGCGGCCCTCTGCACGATACCCGATGGTTCTCGCCATACTGAGAAGCCCATCTATCTTTTTGTGCATTTCAGTGTCACCGTTCATTAAACGTCATACAATTTTACCAACGCTCTCTTTTTCTGCTTCACAAGCGTCCTCTTCGTGAAACCGCGTGAAAGATTACATTAAACAAGCGTTTCGCACAGAAACAAGCCGTACATGCACAAGTGATTTCTTCAAACACTTTAGAAAAATATAAGCACCACTGAACTCGGTCGATAATAGGAAAATTCGTTTTTATCACGCCATTTCTACTCAATTAAGGGCCGCTTACACGCACTTCATGCCGCCTAGAAACGCACTGGTGATTCATGATAAAACCTTTTCTAAGACAACTTAAGATCTGCTGTGCTAGGTTGCATTTTAATTACATTATTCTCTCTCACTTTATTACTCTTCGACGCTATTAAAGCGCCAAACAAACCTCGCAGTTAAACGGATTCAGGCAAGTATGATGCGAGTGCTTTGTTGGACATGCATGTGGGACGAGGTAGGTGAAATACGAAATAAAAGCGTCTACCAATGATCCATCGCTAATAATTGTGTCGTGAAGCGCCGTAAAATACAACATTTTTTAATGTATATCCTCGGGAAATGTGCATCATAGCTAAGTGACGTTTGAAACGTTGGTATCCAAAAAGCGGTGCTTTGAATGAGTGCGAGCTTATTAGACACATGGATGTCTATGCGCCAGCCTCGCACGTACTCGAAAGTCGATATGGGATTCAAGTTTCCAAAACTTTATTTTGTTTAAATTACTTGGCTCACATTATTATTTCCATTTTAACAATTTCTCATCGCTTTCCAACACAAAACTGTCATATCGTGTGGTGAATACTGGCCATAGTCAAGACAGGGTATCAGTATGCCAGCCAAAAAGGAAGGGCCAAAGAATATAACATGAGGAGATCTTAAATATGTATTATTGCGGCCGATGGTGCAAATGTAGCTTCATTTGAAGGAGAAAAAAAAATGCTGTACACGCAGAGACCTGACTCCATCCTCTATGGTTTTCTTTCTTGTGAGAAAGCTATTTGTTCACCATCTGGCGTTGACATCAGCAAATAGTTCCTGATTGCCTGATGTTTTCATGAATATCCTACGTGAAACATCTGCGCCTCGCCAAGAACAGAAATATGGAAAGCGGTGAATACTGCCTTCGCATTTTCTCTTTTTTTTTATTGACGTGGTGAGATAGTGGAGGTTGGCTCCTTTGGGGGGCACCGGCTACTAATTGTCCTTAACGAACAAAAGAATGACTCATACAAAATATGGCACTCAGTGCGAAACAGATAACACGATGCATTCACTCGTCATATGAACACGAAGTTTTATGCATGAGCCCGGAAAGCATAAACGTGTACACAGACGCACATAAAACGCAAATACGCTGAATGCACGTTTAAAGTTAAGTCGAAGCGCGAAACTTGAAAAGTGAGTACTCACATCTTGCTTGCGGTGGGTCACACTGTGTCCACCATGGCCGCCGTAGCCGCCAGCGTAAGCCAGGGAGACAAGTGCGGCGACAATGCAGAGCTGCACGAAGAATTAACGTAACTTCAAGGTTCAGGAGACAGTAATGACAAGCTTATTCCGGACTATTGCCCAGTGTTTTATGGAGCAAGTGCTTGTGCCTTCCACATGTAGTGCATTTGTTTATGTGTTGTGAATACAGTTATCCTTGTCGAAAACCTGCTCTTCTTAAAGTAATACCTGATAGAGGGCGTAAGAAGTGAGCGAGGACGCACGAGAGATCCCAAAGTTTTTGCCAGCGCTATTCAGCTCGCAAGTCATTTCATATTATTCAGCAGATACAGAATCTTGAACAAGGCGAAGTATTTTGACTGGTCAAGAACTGTTCTTACCGCTGTGCGCATTGGTTAGGCCTAATTCCTTCAATATTTTCGTTTTGTCCAAGTTTCCTTTTGCACTGAACTGTACAAATCTCTTCCAACATGTTCGTTTAAACATCCTTTAACAGACCACTCCGGTATTCAGAGGTGTGCCATCAGTTATGACTTGCTAATAAAACAAGAAGGAATGCCTACGTATGGAGTATAACTCGTGATATAAGCGCGATAATGTGCCGGTGGGGACTGCGATCGTTAACCCCAAAGCTGTTGCTCAACTCCCGCGATTGAGGGGACGCATTACGAGGGAACAGGTGAGGTAGGTGAGGGTGCAGAGGGCCTCTTTGAATTCTCAAACCGTAATGCACTAGAACGTCATTACATTGTACTAACCGAACTGCCCAATTGGTGTTGTTTCAAACGTATTATGAAACGATGCAAATCGTCAGGGGCAAGGAAATATAATTAGTGCGTTTTTACGCCCCCAAGCTACACAAGCTCCTCGACGAATCGTACAGTGAAAGATCGGGTAAATTTTTGCCTCCTGTAGCTATTATTTTTCTTCTTTTTTTTTGCGTACACGGCCATTTTCGCCCTCTGCCTCCGTCGCGAACTGTACGCCGCGGGGCGATAAATATAGCCCGCGATCTCGCGCTCACAAATCGAATGACAGGTCCGCTGAGTCGTAGCAACCCTTACAGACAACTAAGCAAGCACAAGAGAGCTCGCGTAACTCCCCTGCCCTCTTTACGGTCATTCGCATTCAATCTAAAATTTTAGAGCGTCTCATAGGACTACGTCGACGGCTGTGGAGCTTGCGGCACTCCGCAGTGCAGTTCGAAGAATTGAACTAGAGTCACCACTAAAATGGGGCATATTTACAGACTCGAAGTCAGCCCTGCAGTGTCTGTCATCAGCTTTACGTCGTGGTGCACAAGATCAACTAGTATTGTAAATAAAAAAAACCTACCAGCAATTAAAAGACAAAGGGCATGACATAACTTTTCAGTGGCTTTTCAGTGGATACTGTGGTATCGACGGCAACGAACATGCCGATGCAAGGAATGCTCATGAAAGTGGCGGGCAGGAAGCCATCACGAGCCGATGCAGTATCAAAGATTCGCTCGCTCGCACGTGATCTAACGCATTCAATGTAGAATACGTCCGGTTTTCTGCATATTATTTATTTGCCAGTGTTTAAGTCGTTATCGTTGTATCCGCATATTCCATATTTAGTTTACTTTGCTCTTACAATGCAACTATGTTATCCTGTGTTTAACATTCATATTTTTTTTACTTTTTTTGAGCAAATGAACTAACAGTGCATTGAAGTTATCAACAATGACAATTTGAAGGTTGCAAGAGCAAACATTTCTTGCAAATGTCATCCTGCCAAGTTTACATTGAATCGTTACCTCAGTTTCGACTAACTTGTTTTCGCACGTTCCTGCCCGGTCGACCTACGCACAGTATAAGTTTTATTGTGTGAAATATTTCACATTCTGTAATATGAATGCGGAATTCAAATTGTTGTTACCATGAAGAGGACTCAATAAATAGCAGACAGGTGCTGACAGAATACGTGCCTCAAAGGGCACATATTCTGCAGCTACTGTCAGCGTGTGTCATATCTCCCTAGCGATCGATACATCACACCGAAGTAGTAACGCCGTGAACTCGTGCTAGGAAAACATATCGATGAAGATGACAACACACACAAATAATGTAACTGACGCCTTCCTGTTGGCTCGGCTACACTTCTGGTCTCCGAAAGCACTGGTAGCACGTTACTAGCGCCGCAAACAAAATACCCCCGCGCGCGTACCTAGGCAGCCTATAGACAAGCGCAGCTTATTAAGGCCTGCGTGCCACGGCGCGGCTAAGCCATCTTTGAATAAAGTTTTGTCACAATAATTAGCCGCGTTGAACTTACCTTGGCAATCATTGTACCCAATCAAGGCGCAAAGAAGTTCCAATGCAAACGCACAAGCACACCACACCACAAGAGCAGCACGTGGAACCAAGCTTCCGGTGTGTTGCGTGGCCTCGCTAGGCCGGCTTATATATATCGAACCGCATGGCTGCTCCGGGGCGCCCACTTTCGTGCCCTTACCCGAGGTGGCTAATCGAAACTAAAGCAGCGTCCCCTTTCCCATAACCCCAGCGCCATTCTCTCTTTTGCTCTGCCACTGCAATTTCGGGTGGCTGCCACTTTTTCCTATGTTTCTGTTTTCCCACGCCCGCCATTCTCCGTGCAGGTCGGTCGGCAATGTGCAGTGCAGTTGTCCCGCCACTGACCGTTACGCCGCGAACACTGGTGATATCTGCTGCTTTGTGCGTGACACCGCCTGTTTCCCTTAAAGAGTCGTCTTTCTCAAGAGATTCTCGATCAGCCTTCTCCGTAGGACCAGGATGCAGAGAACACGGGTGGCAGTGGGGAACCCTGCATTACCGTGGCCCCGCATTACTGGGCATCCAATAACAGTAGTTAGTGAAGAAGGCAGCATTAGTCGTCCGAGCGGGGACACGTAGTTCCATACGCCGCGATGCTTTTGTCGAACTATGGCATGCGGCATGCAGGTCACGGGTAAGAGTTTGACAGCGCAGTTGCACAACGCTCCACATAGGAAACAATCTTTCACTACTCACCTTTCTAGAGCTGCTGTAGCATAGGTTAATCCTGAAGTGGAAGGCATTTTAGTGCACTTTACACTTTTAAGGGTGTTTACCATTTCTATAACTAACACCCTTGCACCCTATAAAAAAGGGAATTTTCACTAATCAAAACGCATATTAAAGTGGGGCTTCTAATCATCCAAACATCCTTATCACTAAAGAACAAAGGATATACCAGTCAGGGAACATGCCATTACATCAGCATCGAATGACAGAATATCGCACATACACAGCCATTCACACAAACATAGCAAAGTAAAAAACCGCATAGACAGTCAGCTCGCGCTACACAGCCATACACCGACCAACTGGTATATATAGTTTTGATATTTTGACCTGCCATTCAGTGCTGGTGGGAATATTCCTGTTCTGTGTAATTAAACAGCATTCAGAGAATACGTGTAAATTTATGGTGGGTTTGTAGGTTGCCCTATAACACAGATATTTGTTAATCTGAACCCGCCCACTATTCAACGCATTTTTAATTAGCGAATTCTGATTATCAGCTCGCACTATGAGCCACAGGTTTTTCGACAACTCAACACCCTTAGCTCCTGGGTGTTTTGGGTGTCGAAAACCAAAAGGTGGTTTGGGGAGGCAAGACAGCCGTATCAACATCATTTTCACGCATTCTTCTTTGGCTAGTTAGTTAATTCGGTTTTTTATGGCGCAAAAGCAGCTGACGCTACGCAGCGCCAGTCACAAGATGTTTGTCAAAAGGGGGTATTGCGTGCTCTAAACCGTTTTAAAGGTACAAAGTGGTTTATAGTGCATAGGCCACCGAAGACCGGTTATTCACATCATCGTAAAATTAACTTCAGCGACTAAGGAATCTTATTTTAGAAAGAACAAACAAAGGCAGAAGGAAAGTAAGGAAGGAACATAGCATCACTTCATGCTCGCTGTTGTGCTGTATTGCGCGTGTGTAGCCACGACGTGCGAATGGCCTGTCACAAACTCATATGCGTTACCAAAACACTCCCGATCTGTGAAGTCACAGCATACAACAAATGAATGAATGAATGAATGAATGAATGAATGAATGAATGAATGAATGAATGAATGAATGAATGAATGAATGAATGAATGAATTTAATAGTAAAGCACATATAAATTTTACAAGTTCCCATAAAGGCGCACGAAAAAAGATACTGCACAATGGATCGTCTTTCAGAGAGCTATAAATAGACTTTCTATAACAAAGTGACAATCTATCAAAAGGTGCCAAGAGTTGTGACTGCGGGCCTTGTTTGTTTGGACGCTGTGCGGTCTCTACATCTTGCCCCTTCACATCTTGCCCAGTCCGGAGCTCCATTTATCCCGTAGATTCACTGTTCTGCAACAACTCGACAAGCGCTGCACACAGTCAACTAATTACTTTGGCACTGCGAAACTCGCTAAGCAGAGACAAAAGAAGCGTATCGCACGTATGTCACATCAAATTCGTCTAATAAAGCAAAAATTGGCAATGGAGAGCATTACGCATGACATTCAGAGACTCTATAGATGGATGCTGTACATGGCGAGATTTTCCATACACCGACTTTTATTTTTGTTCAGCAGCTACGAGTGTAATTTCTAGCAGGCGAAAATTCAGTATTTCACATTAGCGTCCCAAAGATTCACGTGAGCCATGCTGGGTGTGGGCTCAGAAATTCTTTCAGCCGCCTCGGTTCACAACCCCGGTGGTAAAACGGTAACGCCTTCGTATTCCCGCACCCGCTAGCCGTGACGTCATGGATTTTGGCGCCATCGCCGTAGCTAATTTTTTTTATTGATCAAACGAATCTACATGTCGTATTCTGAAGCAACCAAAACAAAGTTTCGGAAGGTTCGAGAGCCCTTACTACGGCATAACGACTCAAATGGCACTTTTTTTAATACGTAATGTCGTACTAAGTACCAGCGCAGTGATTTCAATGCAAAATTCAAGAAGCGCGAGTACGACAGGCAAAAAGTGCGAAATAGGTATGTTAATTTCCTTTGCTGTTTTTTCTTTTGCAGATAACAACTCAAAAGTACCGAGGGCAACACCGTGTGACTTGACGTCACCGACCTAACCCCTTTAAAACTGACACACCGATAATAAGGTCCGCCTATGGAAATGACAGCCAACCTGTCTGGGGCACTTTTTTCGGTTCATACAAACTTTATAGGGCATTGCAAATCAATAAAAGATATTTCAAAATAAATAGAACAGTAGTGTCTAGTGCGAAACACGTTTTTAAAAAATATGATGGTTCTTTGTGAGAACACAATTGCTTCTAAACGAGTAGGTCTATCGCAGAGGACGGGTCGAAAACTGAAAGCAAAAATCTAAATCTTATTGCCCAGTGGCATGCACCCATCGTACTGTTCTTACAAATAAAACTATTTCATTCGGGAGCAAAAAACACTCTGACATCAGAACACCTATTCCCTTGCGTCTTGACGTAAAAACACGTGTGCTCTTGTAAGAGGAGAGGGGCGGAGTTTCGGACATTTTCAATTTCTGTATCCTTCATGTTAAGATTGCAGGAGAATCACTAGGAGATCCATAAACCTAAAACTAGCCAAAAGGCCTTAGATGGTCAGTGCACATAAATGAATAACGTAGGTTTCAATCCAAACTTCGAGATACAAACGACAATCCTCAAAAAAGCGCGCGAAATAATAACATTTTTTTATTACTAATCAATTATAATAGACATATAAACGTCCTTTTTTTCGTGAACACAATTAATTGTCAACCTAACTGCAGTGTACTGATCTGAATGCGAAAATGGCTAAATCACCTTGACAAAAAAAAGCACGAATAGGCATACAGTGCTTCTTTATTTCTTTGAATCAATGTCAGTGCTTCTCGATGATTACATTACGAATAACGGCGCACAACCTGCTGGCGCGTCACTCCTTACGACGTCTGAAGAGGGAGGGGAAGGAATCGTGAACAACTGCTCAAACTTTTCCGCCTACCTACCATTTATGGCCTCGCAGAAGACTCATTAGTAAATTAAATCCTGGGGTTTTGTATACCAAAACCACGGTATGACTGTGAGGCACGCGGTACTGAGGACGCCAGACTAATTTTCACCTCATGGGATTCCTTAACGTGAGCTCAAATCTAAGTACAGTAATCAAAATCTAAGTACACGAAAATCTAAGTACAAATGTAGCCACCGTGGCCGGGAATAGAACCCGCGCCCTCGTGCCTACAACTACCAAGGGCAACGCCATAGCCGCTATGGCGGGTATAGAACACTTCAAGGAAAACTTCATTTTCGTGTCTGTTTGTTACTTTATTTATCTTTGGTATGAACATTTCTGATTGCTAGATCAGCATTAGATAGAACAGTTATTTGAAAAATGAAACGGATCGCCACTGCAAAAGTTTCACTATACGCCAAGCTCTTACGTCATGTTGTGGAACATCTCACCGAGAACGACTCAACAGGAAACAATGGCTGCCAGCTTCCGACGTCGCGGCAAGAATGCGCCTCTCCCTGTGGGCCCTTTTTTTCTGCCAGGCACATTCGTTCCTTCTGCGTTTGGAAACCTGGGCTCATAAGCCGTTTCCCTGCGGTTATTACTGGCGACAATGAGCCGCGGCGAGCAGCTGCGCGAGCCACAGAGCAGGAGACGGATGGCAGTGCAGCGCCACCGAGAGCCCTTGGAAAGCGCGAAAAGTCAGCGCCCTGTACTCTCGCGGCCGTTTACGTTGTTTTAAGGCACCTCCGGAAACGACGCAGCCTTCCACGCTCAAACGGTCCTTCATGAGGGAAACCACATTTGCATTCCATGGCTCCTCGTAGTGCGCGCACCACGCGTGACAGATTAGATCGGTTCCGCTTGGGAGTGAGTTTCGGGCCGGCGCGTTAGCCGCAGCTACTCTCACTACTGTCGCTGGCACGCGGGGCTACGACGACGGTGCGAGGGCGGAGCCACAATGGCGGAAAGTGGTGCCCCGGTTCGGGCCCTTTGAGAACCGTCAACCGGTCACGCTTGGCTGCCACGAGCCCGGCCGCACCAGGCCACCCTTTGTGCGGACACCGGCACAGCTTCTGCGGTGGCCTTGATGCCTGCACGAGCCTGATACAGGCTCTCTGACCGAATTTCCAGTTGCTCAAACGACGTGGAGCCCCTTGGCGACGACGCATGACGTGCCCGAGCTGCTCGGATCGGCGGCTCTTGCTTCACGCGACGCTCGCACGTCGAGATCCAGTACTGCTCGTCACGCGATTGCTAACCCCTGCCCTACGCCGCACCCACCCGCCTACCGCCCTCGTGCAAGGTCGGCACTTACCCCAAACACACCGGCAGTTCCACTGCGATGCAAGCGCGCAGCATTCTGAAATGTCGGTGTCTGCGCCATAGAACCCTGAACACAACTTCACTTGTTATAAAACACGCATTTCTGGGAATCGCCTTTCGCAGATCGCTGTCGTAAAATGCTGACACATCGCCGCTTCAAGCAAGTGCATAAACTGCACCTTAAATGTGTCTTGATATATTAAATATTTGAAGAAAAACTGATAGGTCTGAATCTTTGACAAACGTAGTGCATATGTCACGCTTATTGGTCTAGCCATTCTCTTCTCTTTAACTATCATGCACAGAATATCAATTTAATGAGTCCCGACCAGCGAAGATAACGGCTCTTACAATAGGTCTTGACGGGGCCTCAATCAACGTTGAGCATTTTTGCGGTCTCCGATGATATGGAACATAAATGATGCCTCTTTTCTTGGGCGCGAAGTTAAATGGGGGCGTCATTTATGTAGTCTTTCATTGAAATACAGGGGTTATACGCTAACGCAAAAGCTCGTGCAAGGGTCTGGTAGCACGTGTGATGTGGTGTGAGCATTACACAATTGCCCGCCGTGGTTGCTTAGAGGCTATGGTATTGCGGTGCCGAGCACGAGGTCGCGGCTTCGATTCCCGGCCTCGGTGGCCGCATCTAGCCTATATCTGTGGGCCAAATGCAGAGACGCCCGTATACTTAGATTTAGGTGAACGTTGAAAACTTCAGGGGGTGAAAATTGCGGTGTTTCTCATGATTATACCGTGGTACACAAGATACGAGAGTTTAATTACAATTCGATGTTACCATCTTCTGTGACCCCAATATAAACTTGGCGGATAATGATGTCTTCAGTGACAATGTAAGTTCCTGGTCTCAAAAGAAGTTTTCAACTTACTAGTTGGAACTGTAATTCTAGGCGATTCACATGAACCAGTTAAATGAGATGTAGCTTTTTTCCTTTTTTGAATGATGGATAAGCGACATATGTTGATTCTATGATTTTACAATCAACTGCGATTTTGCACCCACTGCGCAATGAAATAACAAAAAGATCAACTGCAGGAGCAGTGTTCTGTAGCATCATGCATACTACATTATTCATGGTCAAAAGTGCGTGCACTCAGAAGGGGGGGGGGTGTATTCAAACCGTAAATGAACTTTAAAGAAACTCTGAGCAACTCTAATGCTGTTTGAGAATTACTTGCTTTGATACGTAATTTAAAACATATTGACTGATGCGTCATAAGGCAACTATCAGATCAGTTCGAAGCAAATCATGTCATATCGAATTAGTAATGATATGCGGAGGGCAGATTTATAGAGACACTCATTGTGTTTTCTTCATCGGGCGTTACAGGAACTCTACAGGAATGAGGATTATCAAGGACCGCATGGTTCAATGAGCAGTTCAAATCGTATATTTTGAAAGACAGGGACCTTTCGTAGCGTTTGTCCCTGTAGTTCATGCAACAACGAGATCCGTACACATTCTTACACGTCTGTATCTTGAAGTGGCACTACACATAACGCATGCGACTCAGACACTTCATTTGACCACATATTTATCGAATGCCCGCAATTTTGCGAACAGTTAGAAACATTTCGTCTCATCTTGGCGCCTCAGAGAGGCGGCCCTTACTAATAAAGAAAATGCTTCCAGCGTGGTACTGCTTCGATAAACAAAGAATATCTGCGAAAGCCCTGCATGAGGCTGTTGTGAACTCTGCTGTTTGCACGAATAATTTTTTTTTTAATCTTACCGCAACAACGCGTCAACGTTTCACATCCGACTTGCGCGCATCACTCTTGACCTATTTATGCACCATTATAGAGCCTAACGATTCTAGTCATATGTCATGCACTGGCCATTATAATATGTACATTGGCGACAGTATGATTATAAGAAATCGTACCACACACACACAAAAAAATCTCAGCACGGGCATGCCAGTTGAAATCAAGTATTATATCTACAGGTAACATGCGCATGCACAAATGCAATGCATTAAAGCAGTCCTACGTTTTCCAGCTGTGCTAGGAGAAATTTCCACTTTTTCGTATTAACATGCCGAATCTACGCACCATTTTCAGTTGCCACTGTCAAGCCATTAGAGTTGTTAATAGTTAATAGAACTGTTAATAGTTAAATATGAAGTCGTGATCCCACTGTAGGATGTTGCTGCTCAAACTTGTTGATCCCGTTGGAAGCTAGGTTTGGCTGATAGATAACCAAGAAGCGGTTACAATGCAACTGTAGCATTCGAGCAGACCGGCGATGTCCGCTGGACAAAATGAAAGCTAGCGCGAATGACTTACCTGTGTCCTCTTATCACACGCCACCGACACCCCGCAAGCGGCAATATGTTCTTTTTTATTAGCTTGTACACACAAGTTCAAAAGCAGTGTTGTTCTCTTGAAGGCATACGTACTGTCCGACCAAGTGACTGGACGTTACGAGGAAGATAAGGTAAAGACGTTAAGTACAGTTATTACAAACACACATGTTGACATCACATGCATGCATCGTGAGGAGCGGCACGGCTTGCGTCACAACGAATCCGTGTCCTGGCGTTCGATGTGTGCCTTCCTGAAATGACAACAAAAACACTTTTTTGTGAACACTTTACTAGCATCTAAAGCTGAACTCACGACGTTCGCATGACTCTTGCGAGGCTCAACCAATTGAGTTACAGTAGCGGCTGTCCCCCGATCTCGTTTGTTCGTGCATTTGCGTCTTTTATATTGTATTTGTGCGTGTATACTAGATCTGTTTAGACAGGACCACTCATGGCAATGACGGGGGATGTGGAACAGCCTTTCAATAGCAAGCTTACAAATTATTCTGGCTGCGCGAGACGACGAGTGCGCGTTCCTCCGAGAGCGCCAGCAGAAACACGCGGAAACATGTGTGGCTATCACTAAAACGAGCCATACCGTTCGTCGTGATCAGTGTGCAGGGGCGTCGGAGGACAGACGTTCACCCGTGGCACATGCGGCTCAGCGTACTGCCGGCTCAGCTCTCGAACTAGTGCGGGCCGAGGCACCACTGGATACGGCAAGGCGACGTCCAGTAGTGGCAGCGTCTCTCGAGGGCACCGGTCATCCGAGTCGGCGCCTTCAGTGACGCTGCGGCCTCCCTCACGTTCCTCGTCTTTCTCCTCTGCATAATAATAATAATAATAATAATAATAATAATAATAATAATAATAATAATAATTGATGGGTTTAACGCCCCAAAACCACGATATGCTTATGAGGGACGCCGTAGTGGAGGGCTCCGGAAATTTCGACCACCTGGGGTTCTTTAACGTGCACCTAAATATAAGTACACGGGCCTCAAACATTTTCACCTCCATCGAAAATGCAGCCGCCGTGGCCTGGATTCGATCCCGCGACCTCCGGGTCAGTAGTCGAGCGCCATAACCATTAGACCATCGTATCGGGGCTGTTGTTCAGCATGAGCGAGGCAAGAATTTCAAAGCCCAATGTGAAATAAATCAGATGAGGAATTCTGATAAAGCCATGCCGCTCTGCAACCGCAAGTTGTTTACAGCAAACCCGAGCAGTTCGCACTGTTTTGTAGCCAACATCCTAATTCACTAATATGAAAGCAGTAACTTAAACACAATATCTTAATTGTAGAAGCTGTAGAGCCTGTCGATAAATACTTGATCGACTTGTGTTCATGAAGATAGCTGATATAACTTCGATTTTGGGAAATGCGAGCTCTAAGAAGTTAAACATTGACAATCTTTACTGCACAGGTTTTAATGGTATGCCACGAGTATGAATAGGTCGTAAGCAGTTCCGAGCAGCCGACGGCCACGATGATTGTCTGGATGTGTTGCCATTGCCGCTATAACTCCGACGCCCTACCCGTAATCTGTCAATAGCAGAAACGCTGGCTAAGCCTCTTCAAGTTGTCCGGCACTCTAAACTGCTTTCTGCCGTGGCCCCGCCACTTGAGGAGGCATATCGTTCTGGTGACTCTCAACATGATTTTCAACTTCTGAATGGAAGGTTTCGAGTCCATTAATAGCTGGAACGTTAGCTAATTAGTGCTTACTTATTACGAACTTAGGCCCATCGTGACAAACAAACAAAAAACAACAAAATCTTTGAAAATTGTGGGTTACTGCGTGGCAGCACGCGTTTGTTTTGTTTTTCTTTACTGCTACTTTAAGGCTTGTGATAAGTTAGCCTAAGCACCAATCACATATCTCTGCCCGTGGATTTCTTCTATTCGTCCCATTTTCTACAAGACGAAACGTGCAGAGGTGCTTATCAAAAAACGGGAACTACTCGGACTGTGTGTGTGTGGGCATAGGTGTTGGCAAAGAAAAATTAGGCTCGGGGCATCGTCTTTAGGGGCACGCAGCTATACGTACAGCCGCTTCATACTAGAGCTCTACAGTCCCTGCCTACTGGGCGAACTTCGACGAATCTCCGAAAAATGAAGTTTATGGATACTTGATTTCCAATGACAAAAAGTGTTTAGTAGTCGCCACACCCGAATTACACCTCTTGAATGAAAAATACCTGAAAGGAAAATTTGTGTACCGGTTGGAGTACCAATGAGGGTGGTAAATTGTCAGAACTTAGGCCAGTCGCTTCGTTGAAGCTAACCGAGAGCTTATCTGGTACGACCTTTATAGTCAAATGGAATGATTTCGCGAAAGGCAGTTGATTTTCGAATAGTTGAATAGAGGGGAATCGAAATGATATGATTTGTAATTGTGTTCACGTCCGGAGATGACATTCAGAGCGTATGAGTGTTGCGAACTAAAAAAGCCACACACATATAAGCAACGGCAAAGTGTGCGTGTTTAACAACGTGAGTGTGTATAGTGAGAGACCACATGACCTCTCCGTGTTTACATCTGTGCGCGGCTGTGAACTATGTACTATTGCAGCCGCCGTGAACTAAAGACATGTAGAGTCACGTTTCCCCGGGACGCCGCTCTCGCCATGTATTGTAAACAAGAGAGCGACTGAACGGCCCTCCTCCTCCTCGAGGACCCCGCCTCCATCGGGGCAGTCTGCTCGAGGCTCTGTAACTACGAGCAGCTCAATAAATGGCGAATTCCACTGGGAGATCCGGAGCGTCCGCCGAAATCCTGGAGCGAGCACTTGGATTGTACCAACCCAAATCTGCCAGTGGAACACGTGAATGCTCCGCCTGAGGTCGCTCCGGAAGTTGTTTATGCATACGTCACATAAATTGGCTCCGGGAACTATTTCTGCTTCCGCTCTGTGCGTTTCCATGGGTCGCCGTTGCAAAGCGCGCATTTCGGCCCCGCGGTGGATAAAGCACGCGTGCCATTTTCTTGTGTTGCGCTGACAAATATGGACGAGCACATGGAAATCTCTTCTTCGATGTAGCCGATGATCTTCGGGCGTGCGCACAGCGGGTCAGGGAACATTTCTTTAAGCATCATTTCGTAGAGCACGTACGGTTCGTCGTCATCGCTGGTGCTACTACCGTCAGAACTCGTGCTCTCGCTGTCGCTCAGAGCAAGAAGCAAACCAGAAGCTCGCCCGGCAGAATCAAACAACGCCATTTTAGGAATGTAAACAAGTGCACAGGGTGATCAGACCCCACCTTAAACACGCTAAAGACAACCGAGTTGCCCGACTGTACCGGAAATGACGTCACCGCGTTGCCGGAGTTCCGGCGAAATCCACCTCTGCAAGACGGAGCGCTCCGTCGCAGAGTGGGTTGCTCCGAATCTGCCAGTGGAAAACTCGAACTTGCTCCGAATCGACCAGTGGAACGCAGATTCTGGAACGCGGAGCAAGAAAACTTGCTCCGGCTCGACCAGTGGAATTCGCCAAAAGTTTCTCTTCCGCCCTCTGATCCTGCGTTCTTGATATACAACAATGAGTCGCATGTAGATTCTTAGATGTTCAAGGGACCATTGTTCTGACTCGGCATACAGGTGCAGCTGGTTACCATGTTTTGGAGGTCGCTTAACGGCAGACAGTTTCTCAAGGCCTCTTCCGCAATGTGACGCCCAAACACTTAGTTCCACAACTGTTTTGTTTCACATTTATTCCTGGCCATGGAAAGCACAGTTCCATGAAAAATAACGAGGAAATGCGACTGGAGTTTAAGATTAATTAGTGTAGTAGGTTTTAAAGCAGCCACTAGCTTTTCTTAGATATACGCTGCTGAAACTTCAGTCTAACATACCAAAGACGCAACTATGTACTTGGCATAATATTCCCCTTGCTTTAATCAACATTTCTAAGGCATCAAGCCCTGTAGGATATTTGATGTACCTGTATGTCGGACGTTACGGGATGAAGGCTTTCTGACCTGTCACGGTCCCGCGCAAAAGGCGCGGATAAAGAGCGTTCTTAATTACGAGCAATTGTCAGCATCTGGTGATGGCCAGTCGTGTTTTGCATTAAAACATATGTCACGTAGGAACAGATTGCGCTTTGCCGCTCTATATATTGGACATTATTTCGCCGCAAAAACATATCCAGCTGGCCCTACTTTTTTTCTCTACTTCCACCTAGGTACATCACTATTTCATAATTATATTCCCTAGGCGTGCTAATTAAGGCAGTGCAAATGAGTAAGATCGCCCACGTAAAATGTTTATCGTCGAACGTTTCAAAGTCTGGCAAACATGCTTTCTCCCTCCCCATGACCACTGAAATGACAAACTGAAGTCTTGTTCTTACCACTGTCCTTTTTCTTCTTGAAGGTCTGGGAGTCTACAAGACGTAATTTCTCGACAGACTTCAAGAGAGGCTTTGGCGTTCTGTCACAAAGAAATATACACAAACTGCTCAGTACAATCAAGACCTGCCTTCAATTCACTTCGTGTATACAGTAAGTGCTTATGGACACAAAATATAACATCATCAAAGTAAGCACGCATAACACCAGGTAGTGCGGATATATCTTTAAAAAAAACAGCACTAAAACCGAGACGACGCACCGAGACGGTGCCTCACCAGGCGCGCTCACCAGGGGGCACGCCTATGTGCCCATTGGTGAGGCAAATGAGCCTGAAGTACTCAAACATTCCTGCAGCTTCTTCCCACACCTCTTTGTTAAATTATTCAGGTGTCGTTACCGTTGTTCATATGAATTCGTTGACCAAGCAAGCTTATGAATTAGCTGTATTTTTGCCCCTTGTCATCTAGCAGGTATCCAGTGTTTACTATTCTTCAGAGACACTCAAATGTTTTTCTTAATATTCACTTTGTATTGAAATTGTAACTTGTTGTGTACTTCACCTTGAATTTCTTCATGACTAAGTTATAAGCGCTAGTACGTCTAACCCTCTCTAAAGGCCACGGACAATCGCATTATGCCAAATCAGTACAGGTGTCCATAAATATTTGCAAGAGAGCCGTGAGTCAGAAACAGTGAGCTATGTAAAAATTGACTGTCTGCTTTCGACATTCAAACTACAAATATTTCAGTTTGTGGATTAGCTGCAGCTGACAATTGTATTAATCTACCTCTGTTTTTATGTGTTTCGCTTGTTTCCCGGGCTGTCATAATTTCGCCTCTCTTTGCGATAAAAGAGGTGGTTTCTATAAGCGGATCATTATGCAAACTGGGCAACGAGACAAGCTTTGATGACCTAAACAGGTCGCGTTAATCACGGACTTACTTGCACAGCGAAGTATTTCATTGTTGCGAAACAGAACGAAGTATTTCTCGCACATCTCTCCGTATACGGTTGCCCTAACCAGTCTTTTTCTTTTTTTCTTTTAAATGCCTCGTAAGACCACTAACGTTCGCCGACCTTAGGGTACGTATGGACACCGCCAGCCAGGCCAGCGCTACAGAACTGTGACGCTGGCAACATTACATTTCCTCGTAATTATTCCAGCCTGACTGTTTGGTGCGCAAAGCTGCAATGTCTTAGTGAGCCAAGTAATGTTCTTGGCATTGACTTTCCAAGTATAAACTTCAAGTTGTCCTCGTGAGCAGGCTAAGAAAGGTACAGAACTATTTTTTTGGCATACAGAGAGGGAATGGACTGAAGATGTAAAGTGCAAAAAATTTCAAGAAAGCCTGGCGATCGACATGGTCACACTTGCTGAAAAAGATGCAGACTTAGACGCGTTTAGCCAAGTGAAACGCGATTGCTTGCAGCACGGCTTTCAGCACAGTAGTATTTCTCAGTGTTGATCTCAAAGAGGTGCCTTAGATATCAGCCATTGCAGCGCCTCGTCGTACCATCGTCAACTTGGTCATCATGCCATCGTTGCAATGTCACTGATTGTTTTCTTCAATGGACAACATAAGAATGCGAAGCGTGTTTCAGTTACGATTCATTTCTTTTTTTTCTAATCAGTAGTGATTTCTCATGTTCTTACTCTTTGCGGCGAGAATTCATCCCGTGGTTATAGCTATGCATGTGTGTCCCTCTATCCACAGTTATGAATCGGTCGGAGAAGCTATCGTTCGCGCTCTTGTGCCGCTGCTACATTTACGTAGCCTCTTTTCCAACATGTTTTAGTGGCAGTGGTTCAGTTCGGCGCAGTGTGGCTACTCTAGCTGAGCACGGAATCTCTGTAATGCCTAGAGATCGGAGGACCGTGAAATTCCATTGCTGTCGGTCATGTGCTTGCCGTTTTAAGTTTTTGAGAACAATATCATAAACTTCATTGATGGGACGTGCACATATATAGTAGGGCGTACTTATTTTGCAACTTTCAATGCCATGTGATCGTACCAGACGTGATCACATTTCGCCTTCTTTATCCCTTTAAGGCTTCCTATACTTATCTGGACTTTTTATTATGAGCGATAGTATATGTACTATAGATGAAAGCAGTATATTTAATGGGCGGATGCACTATAATATACTTAAAGCGATGGTTCCTGATGCCGCATCGACTTCCGGACCCTATGACAAAGCGAAAAGAACGACTGGTTATGATTCCTCCTTTACTGCTCAGAAGACATGAAGTGGCTACGGCTTCCATCCGACCCCTCAAGACTCCAGAACTCCTACATGAATAAAAATGCACACTCATCGGTTTGTTATTCGAGCTTTTTTTAAATATATTTGTGCATCCGACAAGCGTAAAGGTTTCTCTGTTTGAACGCCAATAAAATAAACCAATTGAACGGTCAGCGTCGTCGTTATCCTTATGAAGCACTGTAGGCAAAATGCGTAAGAAATTACGCGCGTAAAATATGTAAAACCTTAGACTCGCCTTGGGGAGGATTGTTTCTTCCTTTCTGCTTGGGGTGTCCGGGTTCCTGATGGGGCATCTAAACTCTGCCCGTCCACCAGCGGCGCTTCGTCAGAATTCTGCAGGTTGTACTGCACTTTTCTGCCTCGCGCATCTGCGTTCATAGGATTCAGGGGACACACTTTCAAATGGAATGTCATTTCACAACCGCTACAGCATAATTATTACCAGTGGGCAAGAAGTGAGCTTACAACCTTTTAATTGTTATCCTAGGATGTACGGCGATGTTTGACTGTTGCGCGTCCGCTTTGCTGTTGTGAGAAAGACGTGTCGCTTCAATAAATCAGTTGTTAGTCAGCGCTGGTCCTGTCCACTTCTTTCCTGTGTCCTGTTCATAGGCTTAGATTTATGTTTTTTACCATGTCTTACCAGCTAGCCCCCCACCGCACGCTCCTTGAGTACAACTATAAGCGTGCGCGGGGCCCCTCTCCTCCCCCCCCCCCCGGCTCCTCCCGGCCCCCTCCCACTGAGGCTATTACAATCAGAACGCAGTGCAAAAACGTGGTATTGCCCCTCCGCCCCCCCCCCCCCCCCAACTCCCCTCCCAACCTGCGCGCGCACGCCTGTGCATACACCTGCCCCAAATATCGTTCAGTACGAGTTCATTTGCATCACCTTTCTTAAAAAAGGGAGCAGTGGATATTCTAAACTTAGAGCGCCGTCTATCGACTTCCACCAAAGCGTCATCCGTGATTTTGTCGGAGGCATGACAAAACAAAACAGCTCGCTCGCCAGCATATATACGCGCGTAGCTGCTCCTTTGATCCTTGTTCTGTGGTGTCCCCCCACTTCTGTTCGCTGCTAGGTTAGAAGCAAATGGTTCATGGCCATTCCGACAAGATAAGCTTGTTTTTTTTTCGGCATTAGACATAACAAAACAATAAAATAAACGCCCCATGCTCAACAGCGAAAAAGCCGACCACGTTTCTCATGTCGTTCGCTGTTTACTGCTATCCACCCCTTAAAAAAATATTGCATATGTGCGCATGTGTATGAGCAGGTGTATGTGTGTGTTGAACGTGCCTTAACTTGGGACATATATGTGTTACCTGACACACACTTTCAAGTATCACGTTCGAAGCAAAAAATGCAAGGCAATAGGCGCAACCAAGGACCTCATTACTTGCGAACATGCAGTATTATCAGCTTCGAGAAACAGCACATTGTACTGGAGCTTCAATTTTTCACAAGGGACGAGTTTTTCTTCAAGACAGAGTTGAGTAATACACTGAGCGCCTCATACAATAGCGATGACCGTCGTGAAATTTCGCGCACATACGAGAGAGGTACCTCGTGCGCGATGTTTTTTGCGCATTTTAAACGAAACGGAAACTGACTAGTCGAATTTACGCAACTTACTGCTAATTTTTTTTTAATGTACAAAGTTTGTGGGGCCTCTCAGTTTGAGATAGAGACTGATATAGCCACAGCACGGGCTTCGAACACTTAAATCTTCGTGTTACTTCGCGTAAACATGCAACCGCGTAATCATGCAGCAGTTTTGTATGTTTGCAGTTTGCTGCAGGCCGAGGTGACTGCATTTTGCCCAGTCTTTTACAAACTATACGCGCTCAATATGCAAGTGCGTAATTCTGTCAATTTGGCGTCATAACTGCATGCGAGCAATTTCAATTTAAAGCGTTGCTTCGCACTTTTGCTGAAGAATTACATATAAAATATTGATTGCCCGTATGACAGGTTATTATTGAGATACGAGCAGTACCGTGATGCGGCCGATTCCCCACGCATATACTATTACGCCCACGTTAACACTCCGTACACCGGACTGTTGCACGGCATAACCGTACAGGAGTGGCGTGAATGCAGCAGCACTACAAGGCGGTGCACATTCATGCGCCCTACGATGCTTGTACATAAGAAAGGAACCACAAATAGTCGCCGTTTCACACCGCCACAGTTGGTGGGGCAGCGTATGCCGTATCACGCGTTCTTTTCTTCTTACGTTGATAGAGTCAGCCGTCGGCCATGAAGAAAAAACACCCGTGGTGACAGCACCAGGACGTACTACATATTTCGGCGTCACGTACCACTGGATGGAGTGTCAGAACCACTCGGCTTCTTGGTGGGACTGTCCGAACCACGCTCGCGATCGGCAGCCGCTGATAGCAAGGCAGCCGCCTTCAGCTTTGATGGGAACGTGGACGTCATGCGGCGAGCCGTGTTCCATTTGTTCAGTATCTCGGCTGTTCGCTCAATGTTCGACTCGACCTTCGGTACCACGACTGCGAGAAGAAAGAGACCTCGTTAAGGATGCAGAGCGCAAGCTAAGCGTCATACATCAGACTAAAGAGAACGCGACTGATGTAACTGCACCCTTTCTCTCCTGCTTTAGAATGAAACGACAATAAACGAAGAGAATACCGTAACGATTTGACAGAGTAATGATTTAACGCGGAAATGAGCAGCAAAGTAACAATGCTAGTTAACTGGAAATAAAGAATTCATAATATAATAATGAAATGACTTGATTAAAAGCTAAGTAAAATTGATGAGATACCTAACACGAGAACGTAAGACTGAGGTGTAATTTGATTAGTAAGTACACTGACTACTGTCCATTAAGTGGTATGAACTGAACAGAAGTGGCAGTTATAATTTGTAGTTGGAACCCATTAAGCAAAGAACCAAATACTTCAAGAGAAAAGCTTCATACCTAGACAACTCGCTAAACCCATGGGAACGGAGAAAAATTTTTTTCTCGGTATCAACTTGATTTTGATTAAATTTGCAAAGTTCGAACTAGAATATTAAAATCTAGTGACTGTACAAAGACTTGCACTTAAGATATAAAATAAAATAAAAGCTGTCTTAAAATAAAAGTTGTCGAAAATTGCAAAATTTCAATAAACAAGACTATGAAGTTTAGAAGAGTAACTTTGTAGCAATGAAAAATGATA